>NW_010531607.1:256-9922 GCF_000687285.1 Phaethon lepturus | reverse complement strand
TCCCTACCTCTGTGTAACAGTTCTTGTCCACCTGCCATAGCAGAGGCATCACATGTGCTGTTAATGAGTCTCAAAGGAGTGAGAGCAATTGTTTTTTAATAATTAGTCTGTGTCTGAATCTAAGAGAGATTAATTTTATCAGTGAGGACAGAGAACTCTTGGTATGCAAGAACTCATGCTTATTTGCCTCCATTTTTCTCTGAGTAACTACATGAATCAACACGGGTGGCAGTTGAAAGCGCTGGGCTAGAGTGAAGAGTGCTCTCATCCCGAGCACTCAATGCAGAAGACTTAGTTCCTTTATTTACTTTGCATAAATCCTGGGGAGGAAATATGAGGCACTGAGAGTCCCTTTGTTTTTGCTCACTGGATTTAAGCAATTCCTCCAGCACACATCAGAACAATGAATCCCTTCAGTCCACCAGGCTGCGAGTGATATAAGGCCATGGATTCACACTGCAGATCTCCAGAATTTTCTTAGTGTTGGAGAAGCAATTGGATGATTACAACGACTTCAGATTCAAACTTTGAGTCTGCTATTTTCAGAGACAAGTGATAAAATGTACCCCCTTATGCTAAGAGTCTGAGCTGGCATAATGTACATATCATTAAGCCAGAACATCCAGGCTGAAGTTGTCCTCACTAATTAGGAAAATTCCTGGCCAAAAATATATTGGTTGGAACCCAAAGAGCACAGGTTATTCCAGTGATTCTTCACCACATACTGTCACTTCTAGAGTCCTCATCTTACAGATTCCTTGGTAAGGACTGGCTAACGCAGCCCATGTGCTCTGTGTGGACAAGCACCCACACAGCTGGTAGGTTTAGTTCTCCCTCTGAACCCACAGAGCACATAACAGAGAGCTTCTCTCTGACTGACTTCAGAAAATATACTTTTTAAGGTGAAAAACATCCTACAGCCATTTGTTGACTCTCCAAGAGCTGTGGACAAATGCTGTTTTGCTGGACGGTCACTCAGGCAGGTCAGCTGGATGCCCAGCACCATTCAGAGTTGTGACCTGGCTCATTAATTGTACCACACAGAAGAAGAGACAGCACATCAAGGTCATGATCATTTGAAAGAATTCATATTTATCCAGATCCAAAAAAAATTCTATTGGCTAGTTTGACTGGAGGCATTTGGTACGAAAGGCACAACTTGAATCAAATAAGAAAGAAAACAGTTAACTATTTTTGTTTCTTTCATATTTAATCTTTAGAGAGAAATCTTCTTTGAAAATGCTGTTTGGACACTGACCTAGTCTGACTAATTTTGGTATCTTGCTCTTGGGAAACAAACCAGTTCTCCTTCTTTCCCTATGTAATAGATGTAGAAAAGCAGTTGCCTCGTAATCTAATCCACCATACTTCAAGGGAGTACTGAACCTACTTACATTGATTACAGGCCATAAGGCATTTCAAGGGTTATTTTGGAGGTTGCATTATCATTCTTTAGCCCAGAAAATATATAAGCAAAAAAGTCAGGTGAACTAATACTCAAAAAAAAAAAAAGGAGAAAACGTGTTGAGGGTGGGTGTGATGATGAAAATGCTGACGGGCCTTTGCATTCAGTGGCAGTAATTAGCTTTAGCATAGTAAATTCCAGGCATATGGCATAGCAACTTTCGCACCCTCTTACATGATTTAAAGCGGTTCTCACAAATGTTCGTCTCACTGTAACCGTGAAAAATCTCCTGTTTTCTCAAGAATAAAACCACTCCAATATCTTGCCCTGACAACTGATGCTTAAAAAAATTCCTCCCAAATCCAGTTAAGGCAATGATGTGTGTTTAATGCAAGAGAACAACAATTAGTATATTTTTGACTGAAAAGAACTCACTTAAGCTGTCAGAAATGTCAAAAGTTCCTCGCTACCCTGACACTTACGTAATTGTTCTGCGAACACCCACATGCCGGAATAGACCTACTCCACCAAAAATTGCAGGGCTGAATCACTGAGTGTTCCTCTACGTATCTGAAGAGCTAACCATCTAGGATACATCATCTACAGCGTAATTCTAATGTGATTCCCCTGACTCAATACAGTTACACTTCACTCAGGACAAAAAAAAAAAAAAAAAAGGGTAATCCATATCTTTGGGATCGCCCAAATCAGTTCCACCCCCCCCAGGCAAAAAAAAAAAAAAAAAAGGGTAATCCATATCTTTGGGATCCTGCCCACCCATCACGGAGGAAGCAGCCAAGAATGGCAGTGCTGCAGAGGGTATCTGCTCTCCAAAAACCTACCCAAGCCCCATATAAGGGCAAGGCTGGGATTAGATGTGGCTGGCTGTGGTCTTCTGGGTTCTCCTTGCTGGAACAAGATACAGAAGCAACTGTACCTACAAGCTACTCAGTTTTGACCCCCGTGCTGTGTAAATGTTCGTTAGTACAACTGGCCATGAACCTTCTTCTCTGCAGGGCAGCGCTCCCCTCCGTGCAGCTCATCCTGACCCTGTGCTGAGGTGCTGACCTGGCGCAGATTGGAAAGGGAGCAGGGCACTGCTGGATGCTGGTCCTTGCTTCCTGCACTCTTCTGTCTTATTCCCATTCAAACTCCGATGTGATCCAGAAACGCTTAACTTCTCCGATCTGATGGAACTGCTACATGAAATGAAGCAGATTGGTGCAAAATGGGACTGGAATCAAAGACAAAATAACAAAACAACATTTGGCTCCAGGGAGACCTTCTTGCAGCCTTCCAGTACTTAAAGGGGGCTTACAGGAAAGGTGGGGACAGACTTTTTAGCAGGGCCTGTTGCGATAGGACAAGGGGTAACAGTTTTAAACTCAAAGAGGGCGGATTCAGACTAGATATAAAGAAGAAATTTTTCCCAATGAGGGTGGTGAAACACTGGCATAGGTTGCCCAGAGAGGTGGTAGATGCCGCATCCCTGGAAACATTCCAGGTCAGGTTGGATGGGGCCCTGAGCAGCCTGATCTAGTTGAAGATGACCCTCCTCCTTGCAGGGGGGTTGGACTAGATGACCTTAAAAGGTCTCTTTCAGCCCAAAGATTCCATGATTCTATGATTTACAAGTTACTGGAGAAAACCTCTAAGAAAGAGCAGGGAGGCTCCAATGCACCACTGGAAAGCATAGAGGTGTAGGCATCTCCATAACAACCTCTTGTGAACACCTGAACAGAGATTTATGTGCACAGCTTAGCCAGAATGGGAGACTTTGTGAAAACTGTTTCTACTTTGCAGTTATACTACAAAACTGCTCAGAGAAATTAATAATTTAATGTAATTTACCTTTGCGGTATGCTGGTGGCACCAATGTACCAAATGAGTAACATAAACTGTGACCATGAACGGTACTGTGATCATCATGCCATTGTGCTCTGACGTACCAAGTGACGAATTGGTATTTGGTTGGGACAGTTCTACCATTCAGTCCTCATAAATGTCTAAGCATATGAAAGCCAGGATAAACTTAACAGCAGTAATCCTCTTGTCAACATTTGCAGAGATTACACTTGTACACACCCAGCGTTCAGGGTATGATGTATACTGCAAAGCTCATAAATGCTGAATCAAAGATGAAGAAATAACTTCCATCCCCCATTTATGGCTATACCTTGAGATGTATGCCTTTCAAAAGCACCTTAAATATGTACTTTCCTACTAATGTGCGCAACCTGATACTGCCCCAGACGTTTTTAATACTGCTTCATGTTTAGGTCATTATCCTTTCCCCATTTGTTCTATTTACACCAAATTCATTCTACTGGTTTCCTTCTCCCACTGACCAATGTCTCTTCAGCTTCCAGAGGAAATTACTAGGTTGATCTGTGGGACTTAGGAGTTGTGGTGACTGACCCTTTGAGACCACTGTACTTTGGCAGTTTTCTTTTTATCTCCTGTTCCTTCTTTTTCTCTTTTTTTTTTTTTTTGGTGTGTGTGTGTACAAAATGTAGCAACCTAAACCAGAAAGCTAGGCTCTTGCACAGCAGGACACGAAGACTTACGTCGCATGCTGTCCCCTGGAAGCCAGCAATGCCACTGGTGCTTCAAATTCAGCATTTTAACATAGTAAGACTTTTTTTTAACAGAGGAGAACATTTTAGCACCTAGGTTGGGCCATCAGTTTGATGCTTTCCCCTTGACAAGCTTTTATCAAACTGTCTTTGACAGCAGCAGGTCACCAGGGAAACCCCCAGACTCAGTAATAAGGAAACTCTTGCCTCTGTCAATGCATTTACCCGCTTCGGTACAGGTCCTGCCTGGCCCAGGAGAGCTCCCCATGCGGGTTTCATCTGTGAAAAGTAAAGCAGATGTGCTAAATGGGAGTTGCAGGTGCCAGGACGTATATCTGTCCACATCTCTCCCCCTGTGACATCCTGGAGCCAAACTGTGTGCTCGGCTCCATCGGGTCCCCAGGACACATTCCAGTGGTTGTATGAAAAACAGACAGCGGAAATTGAATTGTTCATGCCTGGGTTGGACTCCTAATTGCCTCTCTTTGGAACCAGAACATAAGATAGCTGTGCGGCATTTCTTTTCCTGAATATGCCTGTCCCAGGATGAAGATCTTTTTCTTACGTAATTTGCTGTCCCTGCTCTGCTCTCTGCACAGCTGATTTACCCTGCACTGTGCAAATGCAGTCTTTGTTTACTCTTTTCATGGTCTAGAACAAGCCTTCAGTCATCCCAGGGGCAGGCTTTATTCCCATGGTCAGAACAAGAGAGAGATTTGGGATCAGGGGACCTCGTAAACACGAAGGAAAATAAATCTTTAGCATTGGGAACAGGAAGCTGCTTTTTACACTTGCTTGATGCTTCCTTGGCTTTGCTTCCTTGTAGGATGAGTGAACGGGGTGAAAATGGAACAGTGTTATTGAAGTAACAGATTTTAGTGATAGCACTAATACCTCCCCAGGTAAGCCCATGTTAGTGCCTAGTAAGCCCTTCCAAGCACATCAAAATGGGCAGCACTAAAGAGATTATAGCATTTTCTCAGCAGCCTCATCTGGTGTGATGTATGTGCCCGGTATAGCACGATACAGGCTGTCCCTGAATAGCAGACAGCAGCAGAGAGAAACACACCAGCACACAAAACGTGAGAACACACTTTGGGCACTACTGAACTCTCTGGCATTAGCAAAGAAATAATACCAGCACAGTGATGTCCCTATACAAATAGCATGATGTTCCTGCACCATGGATCGGGACTTTTGAATAGGAGTTGCCATTTTCCTCAGCTACGGTAACAACCATATAAATCTGGATTCCAGCTAGTAAGCTAGTTTATTAATTTAATCACTGCCACCAAGTTTAAGGGCATATCAGTATTTTTATGCAATCACAGTCTCAGTACCACTTTCTTTTGTCTGCCTTTTTTTTTTGCCTCTGTTATACAGTCCATTTTTTACTTGAAAGCTTTGAAATTAACGTGTAATCAATTATAAGAAAAGTATGAACACACATAGCCTTCTGTTCCCTTCATGTTTATTATTTCTAAGACAGAGCTGCCCACCCATGCTATGTTTCTGTTGCCAGCAGAATGTAAAGCGCTGTGAAGTGATACAACAGGTCAGTGCCACCAAAACTGCCACTACCAGTGGCAGTACCTGGTGGGAAAAAAGAAAATAAAAGAAGAAAAAAAAAAGATTCAATTGCTGGCCTGTGTGCTTGGCCAATCCACTGTGAGCCTGGTTAAATGTGTGCCTTGCACTGCCCTCCTGCAAGCTTAGTTTTATCCTCTAAGAAAGGAGAACCCTACAGCCACTAGCAATCTGCTGTCAAGCCAAACTGCTCACCTTTGCACACCCTGAGAATTCACATAGGAGCCACATTCAGAAGGGAACTTAGTTTATACTAAAAGAAGTCAAAAGAAAACAAAACCTCTTGAATAAATGCATGCCTGTAGTAACTGTTAAGTATTTTAAAGCGTCATTCCTAAGTAATTGCTAATCAAATTACTTTATTACAAGGCACAATTAAATATGTGCTTGAGGTCATCCAGCTATTTGCTGTTTCAAGGAAAGCACTTGAGTCAAAAGGATTTCCTAAATGGAGTCATTCAGTGTTTTATTTCTCCAACTTCAGGAATTATTTTGGATGTGAATAATTGGACATTGAATAATCAGTTAAACACCATTTCCATAAATTGTTTGTGCTTTACATAAAACAAGTAAAATGCTTTATAGGGCAATTTTGTTCTCCCTTTGAGGCACTCTGCACTAACCTGTTCTGCACCAAAGGCACGGTACTTTATGGCCAGTTTGGTCTAGGATGATTTGTGCATTTCTATTTTCAAATAGATCATTCACACAAACCAACACAGTCAGACCATTAATTCTAACTTTTCCTGAAATTAAGAAGAACTGTGCGAGAGACGTACAGATAAACCTAGAGGTGAGAATCACAGACTGAAACGTAAGCAGCTAAAAGTAAGGGCTGGTTACACTAGGTACCGTTCACAGACACTTAAGGGAACTGAGCAGCTCCAGAGTGCAGTTTGTCCTCTCTGCAGATGCCCTGAAAGTGATTATTGAGAGACATAACTAGCTAAAATGTGAACATCTAGTTTCTGACATCTAAAGCTGAATGACTATCTAGCTGAATCACAGGCATCTGCTGGTTCAGTCAAAGCTGACAGTCAAGATCCTCAAAATGCATGCCTAAGTGTGACCTGTCAGTGGAGAAACCTGTCTCCACTACATTTTCCAAGCACCTGCATTTCCAGAGTTGAGTTGAGTTGGCATCTCAACAAAAATCCTGATGCCAGCATGCTTCATGCTCCTTGGCCTTCTCCAGCAGGCAATCCCAGAGCGTACTTCACTTTCCTGACATCAAACAGTGCCGAGACAGAAGGTGTCTCTGACACTTTTATTCAGGTCATCAGCGGGATGTGGAAAACCAAGGCTGGAGTCCTTGCTTTCGTAAATATTGATTAATGCAACATGGGAAAGGTCTGACCAAAGAAGCAGAAATGCCTTTCCTATTTTAGGCCCCATCTTCTCATAGAGAGACAGGCTTCTATCAAATTCTCATCCAAATAAAGTAGAAGAGAGGAGTGAACCTGCACCTTTAGACAAAGAAAGCACTTATATAAGGAAAAATTTTTCCCATCCCTCATGTCTATTGCAAGAAAAAACTTCTTCAGTACTTAGCCTCCTGAGGATGCCTCTGCATTGCTGCTTCAGTATCCCAGGCTGTGAAGCAGCTCACAGTGGCCCAGTTGGGCTGGTTTCAAAATGTCATAGGTACCTGCTTTTTTGGTACTTCTCTCTCCCATTACACTACGTAGATAGTGTAGATAGTCTGCCTAATTCAGGGCCAGGGCTTCTATTACAGGGAGAAACATGAAGGAATTGGGCAAAGCAACACTGAACTCTGATCTCCATCCTCCATGCGAGACTCTTCTTGCCTGTTTCTGCATCTCGGGCCAAGACAAGCTCAGGTTATAAACAGTCACAGAGATCTATTCAGGCCTTTACACATGCTAAGAATGAGCAGAAGGTTTATGGTCCAAAAAGCAGCAAAAAAGGCTTTCCATGATGAATATGCTTTGAGCTTGGGAAGTAAAAAATGAAAAACAAACCACAAACAAGACAAACCCCACCCAGAAATGCACATTTCGGGGTTCAAAAGCTAACTCTGCCAGCGACTGGATGAATGAGGGGATCGTGGTTAACAGGAGCAGGCTCTTCCTACTTCCTAGGTACTATAAAAAAGTTCTGAAAGGTGTAGCTCTGGTCTCTGACAACGTGTCAAATGGTAGCATGTTAACTGAATCCACTCCTGCATCCCTCAGCGACAGACAGGACAGCATGGTTCAGACAGAGGGAGGGAAAGTGAGTGCATACAGGTATGTGAACATAACGATAACAATGTGCCACATAGTTTTCATTCTCCTTTACAGTTCTTCAGCTGGTGTGTGCTAAAAGGTTGTCATTTGTATTTTACTTGTTTAACCCTACTGCAGTGGAAAATCTTCTGCCTGGCTCCCAGCTCACCAAATGCCACCCTTAGACTGCTGCCATGCAATGATCTGGCTATAACCATCATCATTACAATTCTCTGCCCCAGCTCCACTTGGGAAATACAATTCCCTTGAGCATGCTTCATCTAACATTTTATTGCCTTCATATACTTAACCTTAATGGTCATAACATTTCAATCAGATCTGACAGTACTTATGATAAAAATCTCTTTAGATGCTATCATTATTTATTGTTGCATTACTACTAGGCAAATATCTCAATGGGTTTTATAAACTACGCGCATAATATGTAGCTTTCAGTTAAAATGTTGAATGAATAAGATTTTTATTTTAAACCACTGCCATGAAACGTCACTGAAAATGCCCTGAAGATGATAATCAGAACATATTTTCTTCCTAAAATATTTTAGTCATCAGAGAGGCAAGTTTACCTTGTATGAATATGGAAGTGCTTGATGGAAGTAATTTGGGGCTTGTTCTGTTTTCTTCAAATCCCAACTCTGCAACGTGCTTGATGTTTTTTCCATGCATCTTCATTTTTGAAAATGCAATCAAAGTACAATGCAACTCCAAAGAACCATGTTAATTAATAATAACATAGATTACAAAGAACAAATTGTATTTATCATTGTGTCAAGCTTGTTGGGAATTGTCACAATGTTATACTGATATTATCCTTGCCTTTAATTTTCAGGTCATATTCACTATAGTTTAATATGACTCCTTCTGCTTGTTCTCTAAGTTGACCCCTTAGGTGGCAATTGGTCATTCAAGGATTATTCTGGCTGCAGATCCTGCTGGGATGAAGGTTAACGGAGAAAACACAGCTTCTTATTAGACTGAGTAGTAAGAAATGTTTGAGGTGGTTGTAAAACAAGCATTGCATTATACTGCACCTTAAGAGATAACTACAGTTGAGGTGGTTTGAGAAGTTCTGTTTCAGTTGCTCATGCTTTGCAGACCTTCTGTTTCCAGAACTTCCATTTCTGAAGCCAGAAATCCGTGGTTAGTAACACTGAGGTCTGGGTTACATTGGTTTGTAAAATTTGAACAAAAGTTTATCTGATATACTTGAGAAGAAGGGTAAAGAAGAAACCTGGTGGCAATTTTAAGGAAAGAAAATAAATGATGACCCAATTATTCATTTTACCAGGACAGTGCTATTTGCCATACTAATACAGAGTATCCAAGAGCACCAGCCCCAAAGAATTTGCTGTCCTGCTTGAGCCCTGACATGGGTGAAAACATAAGACTTAAATATAGTGGAGGGTGGTGGTTGGAATCAACAACTAAATAAATACAACTCAAAGGCCCCTGCTTTGATCTGTCACTGCTCTGAACATTTAACCCCATACCCTGAATACCCAGAGCTGAACAGCAAGTGAAGCATCTGATAAGAACAGCCTGGAAACTCTTTAATGGTGGGCAAGGTGGACTCGACAGTTTGCCCCAACTGAGTGGTGGGACAAAGTATGTGTGATGTGTGTCCAGCGGGCTGGACATCAGCCTGGCTAAATCCCCCTGTTTAGGGTCAGAGCAGGGTTTCTGTAATGCTTCAGTCCCATGTTCAAGCAAGCCTCTGACAGGTAGCACGCCGGGATCCTCTCAAAATCCTGCTGGGGAGGACGTCGTTAATGCCATCTGGGTGTCAGCCTTGCTTGAAACTGCAGCGGCTGTTGTGCCAACTCAACATCATGGATGTTTTCTGCGCAGG
>NW_010531607.1:0-225 GCF_000687285.1 Phaethon lepturus | reverse complement strand
ACCACCCCCAGTGTCTGTCCCGGGGGCAACCGCCCCCCAGCCACTCGCTACCCAAGGAACCTCCTCCAGCCGGGATTACGAATAATCAGTCTTGAAGCACAGCAGCAGCGTAAACGAGATTAGCCTGTTCAGAACAATTTTACTCCCGGGCAGATGCTGGCGAAGGGATTAGCGTTTAGGCCAGGCTTCTCCCGATTTATTTTCGCTCCTCGCATTTCACTTACC
>NW_010531606.1:13633-25724 GCF_000687285.1 Phaethon lepturus | reverse complement strand
AAAGAAAAAGAAAAAGAAAAAGAAAAAGCAAGCCTCATGGCTGCGAGGTGTTCTTGATTAAATGCATCACTTGGTAACATGTCCAAAACACACCAACCCACTTCATGGAACACCTCGCCTGACGGCAAGGGTGTAATTGAGTAGTTGGTACTGGAAAATTTGTTTCTGTTTTCTCTTTTTTGAGATCAGGGACTGCAGGGACCTACAGGCAGGAGAAATGTCCTTCTTGGTCACTGCCTTAGTTGAGAACATACAGGAGAAAATCTCAGCTCTCCAAAGCATAGGGAACTTTTTTTGTGTGTGCAGGGCAACTACATATACATTTTAACCATTCTTGCCTATTGCCCTGTTTTCCATAAAGCCTGAGAATGAGAAAGGCCAGACACCTACTCACTGATCTAAAAAATTAGGAGTTGCTTTGGTACCAGTGACTTTAATCCAGTTGCATTTGCTGTGTGCAGACAAAACATGACACCAGCCACAATATGTACGTTGGGAACTTGAAAAGGGTCTTTTTTCCAAAGCTGAAATAAATCAGTGGAATGACTGACTAAAAAGTGGTATTGTTCAAGGATATTTTATTTGCTCAGCAAAACACCACAGGTCGATAGGAAAAAGTATTCTTGCTGAAAGGAGACACAGAAGTTGCAATAAGCCTTAAATATATATATATATAGAATGACAGAAAAGGAAAAAGAAATCATCAGTGAATTCAAGTTACAAGTTTATATGTCTCATAGCTAATTTAAAAAGGAAAGTAAAGAAACTGATGAAGTATCTATTGCTTTTTCTTCAGGGTTTTTTTTCCAAAACACGTGTAATAAAAGATTCTCTCTCAGTCTGAGGTACTTTTATGGCTCCTGTTCATATTGCATTAAAGTGCTTCAAAACAGTAAGGTATTTAATTTTACAGCATACTTTGGAGAAGCAGATGTCTCTTTTGCCTCCATGTTACAGAGGGGAAACAGGTACAGAAATATCCAGATATCCCCAATGTCAGATGGGATACGTGCAGTGATAGAGCAACATGAACTTGCATCTCTGAAAATTTCTGGGCAAGAGTGTGAGTCGTGGGTCACCCTTTCTCCAAGAATGACGGCCACTGCTCCTTTGAATCCTTGGCATAAAGAGAACATTACAATTACTGTTACTACTATAAAAAGCTGTTGCTGGGCACTACAAACATGCCAAAAACTGTACAGATTACCAGAGAGGAAAGAGCTGATGAACAAGACATTGGTAAGGCAAGGTAACTTGTATAACAAGATACATTCAGTTCCTAGAGGATAAGGATTGGGAAGCCGTCACCACCTCTTGCAGAGACAGTGTAGGTCTCAGTTTCTGCATGCCTTGTGGCAGGGGTCTAACCTGAACTGGGACTTGATGGGCGAACATTAGAAGTAGCGTGACACACTTTGACTGGCAAATTGGCAACTGTCCTGGTTTCAGCCAGGATAGAGCTGGTTTTCTTCACAGAAACCAGTGTGAGGCTGTGTTTTGGATTTGGGATGAGATGGTGTTGAGGACGTGCTAATGTTTGAGTTGTTGCTGAGCAGCCAAGGACAGCCCAGCTTCTCGTGCTGGGCTGCCAGCGAGCAGGCTGGGGGTGCCCGGGGAGCTGGGGGGGACACAGCCAGGACAGCTGACCCAGGCTGGCCAAAGGGATATTCCCTACCATACGACGTCATGCCCAGTACATAAACTGGAGTCGGCCGGGGGGCGGGAATCGCTGCTCGGGGACGGGCTGTCAATTGCTGGGTGGTGAGCAATGGCTGTATTGGGCATCACTTGTTCTTGTACATTCCTTTGTTGGTATTATCATTGTTGTTATCATTGCTGTTTCCTTCTCTCTTGCTGTCATAGTCAACTGTTTTTATCTCAACCCACGAGTTTTTTCCCAATTCTCTCCCCCGTCCCACTGTGGGAGGAGGAGTGAGCGAGCAGCTGCGTGGTGCTTAGCTGCCGGCTGGGGCTAAACCACAACAGCAATGTGTCATCATCTTCAGACTGCTTGATGGAAACCATGAGCTGTGCTGACGGTCACTGGTAGGGCCATCAGATCAGCCATTTCTAAGCATGTGAAGGAGTTGTTACTTCTTTCTATTTTAGATGGACTGGTAGGACAGGATAATTGCCTTTAAGAAGACACTAATAAATTCTAAGTGAATGGCCAGCTCTACTGTATAACATGGGCATGATTATAAATTTTCTTTTCCTTAAAGCAGTGTGTCTCAAAAAGCTGAGTGGCAGCCAGCAGCTCTCTCACCCAGGTCCCGCTCCGTGGCCTCCTCCTCCCCCCAGCCCCAAGGCACGGAGGGAGACCTCAGCTTCCAGGACGTCTCGCTTGGGCTGTAGCACCCCCCCACCAGACCCCGCTGCTGTTTGCTTTTCCATCTCCCCTTCCCCTCCAGTGTGCCTGGCCCAAATGCCCTGACTTCACAGAAGGAAGGGTTACTGCTGTTTGGGATTGGGGGGGACAGAGCATTTGGGGGAGCCCGGTGGGGGCCAAGGCGAGCGCACCTGAAAGGTGCTGCTCCCCAGGATGCTCGGAGGGTCACCTCAAAGGTGCTTCTCAGACCTCTCCATCTCCACCCTCTTTTTCCCTTGCCTGCCAGCTGGGAGAATCGCACTTCTCAGAGTGTCTTCCTTTCTTTTTGATGCAATTACTCTGCGGGTCAGCAGCAGGCTCCTTGTCCTCCACTCAAAAACATAGCAAGGTCTAAACAGCCTCTCATGGAGAAGGGAAAAGAGCAGAGACGATTAAAGAAGCACAAAGATGTAGCTGAGTTATTCAGCTCTTTGCATGTCTAAGAGGAGCCTGATTTCCAGCTGTGGCAAGACAGCACCTTCTTCGCACCTCTAGGCTACGTTACTGCAGCGCGTGCTGCAGAGGCTGCGCTAGAAGGCTCTTCACTTGCGCAAAACGTGGGCAGCCACCAGGCACGGAGCTCCTGGAAGATCTCTTCCCCTTTGATCCCAACCCCAGACGCTATGCTGCACTGCACAGCACAGCTCTGTAAACCTCCTTATTCAAATCAGCACTCTTCCTGTCCAGCTCATTAAATATATATATATTTACCGGAGTAGTTTTCATTAGTGAACCCTTTATGTCTTGCAGCTCCTGCACACCTGATAATTTGCAAGAAAACAACAGTCAAAGCATCCCACGAAATATGTTAAAACTGATTTGCAGAACCGTGAGTGTGCCAATTGTTCAAACTGAGCTTTTCTAATCTTTTCATCTGTAGTAGAACCAAACCCGCGCCTAGCTTGAGTTACGCCGCGTAGCTGTGACTGCTTAGGTAAGTCATACAATACTGTCTTCGCCAGCAAGAAAGCACTTCCCTTTGGAAGACAGGCATAAATCTCCCCGGAGAGTGAACTTCAAACCTCTGGGCGGTTGGGGTCGCCTGGATGCTTGCCGAAAGCAGGCGTTAAGCAAAGAGCCTGCGTTTAGAAATGGCACGGCATTGCCTCCTCCCTCCCCTCCCGCTCAGCTCGCCCCGGGTATGGCTCAGGCTCGGACACAGCGGCTGTCTCGGGGAGCTCATCCCCTCTGACCCCGCTCGGCGGAGGCACCCGGGGCTGCCCTTCCCTCAGCGGGAGCTGCCGGAGCGGGGGGTCCCCCAGGGGAGGTTCCCCAAAGACACAGCCCCTCTTCCCCCGGCAGCAAGTGACCCACCTGGCAGGGGAAGGTCAGGTTTGGCGGGGTAGTTTTCTCTTCCCGGTGAAGGTGCCGGGGAGGGAGACGTGGGAGCTGTACGCATTTTTCTGTCCGAACCGCTATGCTGCAGCCAGTTTGCTTTTAATACTGTTTGCGTGCACATGTTCAATACGTCCTTGCAAGTGCCACAGCGAGGCTGTGATAGGAGGTATATATAAACCAAAATACGTAAAATAAGTAATTCTTCATAATTCAATATGACATCCTTCCTTTAATTTAAACCTAATCAGGGAATAAGAAACTAAAACCAGCTGTAAGCATTCACATTACATCTCTCTGGGGAAATGTACATAAAGTTAGGATTTGTTTTCACCCAATGGAAATTTTGCGTTTTCACACAGCCACTCTTTTTGTTTAAGCTGCTTCTTTATTACATTTTCCATAACAGAATTTACAATCGCCACAAAATAAAAAACAATTCCACTGCATTTTCCTTGGGCGACTCTCTTGCCCTACCTTCTCCCGCTCAAAACATGAAAAGATTAAACACATAAGTGTTTCTAGTAATCTGGCTATCTCAGCCATAAATTCAAATGGCAGGAAAGATTTTTTTTTTTTTTATCAGTAAAATATGCCTGGAAACTGCGCACAGCCCGGCACGATGAACACGTTTCAATTTTTTTTACCATTCATATGGTAAATAAGCCTCTAGCAAACCACATCCAAAGGCCTCTTAAAGCTCTCTTCCCCGCACATATCAATCCTGGCCAAGAGCGCAGAACTAAAACGCACGGTGAGCTCAGAAGCGAATACTTCCAGCGATTAAAATGTTCCACTGGAGCATTCCAGTAAGGAGATGCTGGCAGAGAGCACGAGGGAATGCGAGACCTTACGGCACGAAAGGACACGGCCCCTGGACCGCGGCCGTTCAGCAATACCCCGGCTGTTGAAGGGAGCAGGGAGGGCTCCAACGAGGCCAAGCCTGGATCCTCCGCATCCAGCAGGAAGCGAATAATCCGATGACAGCCTTCGCTCTCTTTGAAAGTTGGTCGCTAATGAATGCTTGGAGAAAAACTCTGCAGCTGAAGCTCGCTCAAATGAAACGCACAGTATTTGTGCGGTTTCAAACAGCGGTGCCTTGTGAGCCCAAAGTTAATGCTAGCAATGGCCCCTTAATCTGTACTGAATAATCTTCTGGCAGAGTGAAAGGCAAAGTTTAATGATCAAACTGGCAATTAGGGCTATTGGTAACAATTCATTTTTTCTGCAAATGTGCTTTCCGTGGCGGGAAGTGCAACTATTAAATTTCCAGACATTTTTCACTATGTTTTTAAAAATGGGACATTATCAACCATAAATATTGCACAAGACCGTATTTGATGTTAAACCCAGGAACAGTGGCAAGATCTTGCAGAAGAAGGCAATAGATGCAGTTATGACATTTGGCTACAGTCACAGCCGTGAGTGTTTTCTTTTTCACATCCAGGAGGAATTTAAGGAAAAAAACACTGTAAACTTTCCCTCACAGCAAAAGACTTTGAACTTGCCCTGGTAGAGGAACAAAACCACAGCGCTGTGGACAAGCATCACCTCTTGAGAGCCCATCGCCTTCGGTGGTACTGCCCAGGTTTATCAGAGGGCAGAAACAGGCCTTGCCAGCCTAATTCCCCGAAGTATGTAGGTACCTGCCTAAGTCGAAACAAGTGGTTTCGGCGGGGCTGTTCACAGCACGTAAACCGAGCACGCGTGCCGCTCTCCGCGGCGTGGGAGCCCAGGAGCGCGCCTTCCGACGCCTTCAGTGCTATCGGAGCTGTTCTGGCTCGAGGCGGGGGGAACGTTGCAGCCACTGGCTTTCAGGGTGCATCAAATAAGGCTGGGTGCTCCTCTCCGCGCCTCCGGAGGCGCTGGCCGTTCGGGGTCGCAGTCGGATCACAGCGAGCCTTGCCGGTGCCGACGTACCCAGAGGAGAGGGTGAGGGGTGGAGGACGTGCCCCTCACGCTCAGTGGGGCTCACGGTAGGGTGCCACAGGCACCCCCGTCCCTCCGTGTGATCGTGATGAAATCCTCCTGTAAGTCACTGGAGCGGCATCATGTACCTCTTACTATACACCTGTGAGGGTAATGCTGGAGTTAACGTGTTGACGTGCTTTTTATGAGGACAAAAATATGCTTGTTGGTTGGAATACGAGAGAGTGGTGGGAGGGAAAGGGGAAGAGGCAGTAGAAGGAAAGCAAGAGAAAAGCCAGTTGAGAAAGACCTGGTTTTGCCCGGCTTTTAGCAATTTTCCCAGCCAATATTGTAGGTTTTAAACATGTGCATCATAAAATTGGTGAATTTTTCTTCCACATTTTTGGAAACTTCTTTTTTTCTTTTTTTTTTTTCCCCAGCAATTACAAGTTTAATTCCAAAGGAAAAGAAAAGGGAAAGAAAAAGGGAGAAACATGAAAAGTAGGCACTCTAAAGCATATTTTACTAGACCATTAATATATGCCGCAGGTATATAGAGGAAAAAATTTGAACTTGAGACAAGAATTTGTAGCCTACTAAAATGCATATTGTCATGTCTTAAGGATATAGTCTGTAAGAATTATTATTCTAGTTAGCAAAGACAAAAGTGTTTAACAAATACAGAGAGTACAAATGCATTTTATATATGGTAGTGCATATGATGAAAAATACTTCTGGCCAACACAATCAAATTAAATTACGATTAAACTGACTAGGTAGACTACCTAGGTCCCAGGCTTGTTTTTAAGAAAAATACACACACATATACAGCTATATATAAATTTCCTAAGATAATCATCATCCTGTGTACAATACACTAACATTTATAAGACTTTGAAAATAATTTTTGATAAACAGAGACTATTTTCCTTACAAATTCTAAAATTCATGTATCCAATGTAGCTCAAATCAGGACAAGACAAATCAAATATGATTCGAG
Organism: Phaethon lepturus; assembly: GCF_000687285.1. Taxonomy (NCBI): domain Eukaryota; kingdom Metazoa; phylum Chordata; class Aves; order Phaethontiformes; family Phaethontidae; genus Phaethon; species Phaethon lepturus. The sequence goes on along the minus strand of NW_010531606.1, from coordinate 19,113 downwards.
AACAAATACAGGTACACGCGATTCTTAAAATCAGTTTTATCTATTATCCTGACATTCCCTCTTGTGTGGGCGATTGTTTTGTCTGTTTGTGTTTTCTCTTTTTGCCTTTTTTTTTTTTTAAGCCTGGAAACTGCCACAGAAAAGTCTGGCAGCTATAACCTTCAGCTAACTACTAGCAAATGCTAACATGCTGTAAAGTGGAACATTTATACAAGATCCATCTGGCGCATACAAGTAGGAATCCAAGATTTAAAGCCATTACGCTGTGCGTGTGCATTTACACCTTCACCAAAGTTGGCAAAAAGAGTAGATTTTACCCCATGACTCCAGTAGTAAAAGGAGGGCTGTGAAACGTGTGCTGACCTATACTCCTCTATCCAATTGCAGTTATTATATACCGTACTTTGGCATGTTACATCCTAGGCTTCATGCCAGGAGTAAATTAGTCCAGTCCTGAACTTGCCTATCAGAAATTAAATAGTACAAGAGTGAAACATGCCTATAAAGTATTAGAGTAGCTGAGCATTCTCTTTTGATCAATCTTACAGCTTTAAAAGGGCAGTCCATCGGGTCTGGTAAAACCAGCAATACCCCCATCAAAAGGACGTCTCGGCTGGCGGTTTTTGCCATAACTGAACAGTAAGGAGGGAAAACCGGCTTTGAGCTTTTTCCTTATTCTTCATGAAGCTTAGGTTTGCTCAACCATATGCCTAACATTTTAGTATTGTTCTGCTCAGTACGTTCCCATCACCTCAGGCGAAGTAGACCTGGGTTTACCAGCAATATTTGACTTATATACAGGAGGTATATAGGAAAATATGTGGATAGGAGAACAAGGTATGCACGAATTAATGTAAAGCAGAGTCATTATAATGATTAAAAAAAAAAAAAAGGTAAAGGAAAAGGGTGCATTTACACTACCACTGAAATGCAGGTTTTTGCTGGGAAGAACCAAAACGCTTAAGGCGCCCGTGAATGCCCTCTGCCGTCTCCCTCCGCGAATTTCAGCGCACGCCGGCCGCCGCTCCCTAAGAGAAGCGCCAGCTCAGAAAGCCGCTTAGGATAACCGAGATTTCTTGTTTTGTGAGCATTTCCCCACCTGCAAGACGCCGCAAAGCTGTAGCTCCAGCTTACCGCGACACGGGATGATTTCTGCCGGTACCCCCAAAATACGAGCCCGTTCCTCGGCAGGCACGGTTCCTTCCTCAGGCGGGTCATTTAAACACCAGGTGGCACCAAATAACAAGTTTCAATAGAGTTGTGGTTTGGTTTTTGGGTTTTTTTTTTAAGTTGGTGAAAAGATCGGACAGAAATGTGGCATGGCAGTGTAAAAAAACAACGACAAACAACCAAAAAACCTCAGCATGAGTCTGGGGTGAGTTCACCAAGAGTGATGGCTCCGTCCAGACAGAGATGGGGAGAGACGGCGGGGCAGTCCTGGCTCTAACCTGCCTGCGCAGATGCTCACCCCGGGACCTGAGAGCAGTAACTGTCTCAGTAACTTCCAACAAATGCCTATCGGACGAGGACAAGCACTTTGGGAAACGGCAACAGATCAGTAATTAGCCCCCTCCCCCAATTAACTGCTACAAAGCCACCAAGTTTTTGAGTGGGGGTCTCCTTGCCACCAGCATTGGCTAATGCCGCTCAATCTGATAGTAACCTGCCGACAAGAGCAAGGGCAGTACTTTGGGGGAGGAGATATCATGCTTTTGGAGCATGTAAGCACAGATGGAACGTGCCGGGCAACCAACAGATGTGATTTCTAGCCCCACGCTTTGGTCAGCCTGAGAGCTCGCCCACTTTGCAATAGCCTAACTGCCAAATTTTGCACGGTCAGCGCAAAACTGGGTCATGAGTTACTCTGCTGGGATGGGGTAGAAAGGGTGGTGCTTCTCCCCCTGCAGAATATTGCTCAGAAGACCAACAGCACGAGATCAAATAACACACCCATATAAAGGAGGATGAACTGGCTGGTTTGCTTTTATCAATATTTCCATACTCAATTATAATTTTAGGAGCATTATAACTGTACCGGGTATGAAGGCATCACACTGTACTGTTTCACAGAATCATAAAACTGATGAAAGGGACTTTTGGAAGTCACAGACTGCAGTTCAAAGTTCAAAAGCAGGGCTGACTTAAGCTAGACCAGGTAGGTTAGTTCAGTGTCTTTTCCTATAAAGCTTTAGAAACCTCTAAGGTGGAAATCCCAGAGTACCTCTGGCCAGAAGTGTTCCATTTCTCAGCCATTCCCATAATGAAGAATATTTTCCTTATATGCAGTTTCCCTTGTGCAACTTGCCATGCACTTATTACATGCTCCTGGGAAGAGCCTGGCTCTATCTTCTTCACACTCCTCCCCACCTCTGGGGTGGTCCCCCTAAAGCCTTCGCCTCCTGAGGCTGAGCAAACCCAGCCTCTCCTCACACACCACCTTCTCCAGCCCTCGACCACCCTGGCTGCTCTCCACTGGAGTGTCTGCAGTTTGCTGCCTCCCCCTTGGACCATGGAGCCCAAATCCAGGTGTAGTACCCCCGACGCAGCCTCGTAAGCACCAGAAGAGGAATCGTCTCTTGCTCCTGTAGCTCGGTAGATGTCAGGCCTTCCAGCACTGGGACACAGCTCTGGCTCATGCCCATCATGGTCTGCCAGCACCCACGTGTCCTCTGCTGCCAAACTGCCCGGGGCTGGTCCCCAGCCTGTGCTGGTGCACGGCACTACTCCACCTTCGGCGCAGGGCTGTGCGTTTGTCTTCATTGAACTTCTTGAAGCTGGTGCTGCCCTGTTCCTCCAGAAGAGCTGCTTGGGCCTCCAGTGGATCAACCAGGCCCTCAGAAGACATTTCTTCTTTAACAAAATCAGAAATAACTGGATTAGGAAAAGCATTAAACAACCAGGACAAATGCAGAACACCGTTACCTGCTAGGTAGCCATAAACTTCTGTATGGATCACAGTGAAGTTAGTTCAGATTTTCATTGATATAACCAATAAAGTTATTCTAGTTGGACTTTGTGTGTGTGCCTGTGCGCGCGCACACACACAAGAAAAGCATACCTGAAGACCACCCTGTAAGCGGTTGAGAAGCTGCAGTAGTGCTGTAGGTGAATTTCCAAAGTGAGGGAAAGGGAAAACTAATTACACAAAATTAAGGCAGTTATTTGAATAATCATTTTTTACGTGCCACGGGTGTTCAATCCGATGCCAATTACTCGATTCTGTTTCCTTTGCGAGATGCGAAGGGGAGCCATCACAATTTGGGTACTCGCATCTTGCCAATGGAAAGAGATTGCTTTAAACTCACATGCAGAAACTTAACCCTCAGGTTTTGGCCATAAAAGAAGTTCAAGCTGTTATTAGAGATCGTCCATGCTCCAGACGGAGTGCGGGTACCCCAGCCAGCCCGTCGCTCCCCTCACGGGGGGAGGATGCGACCCGTGGGTACCAGCTCTCGCAGGCTGCACATCCTCAGCGCCTCGGGGCAGAGCAACAGGGAGGCACTGAAGTTCTCCGCAGCTGCGCAGTGGGAGGGTGGATAAAATACGCCGTATTATTTACGCGTATTATATACGCGTAAATATTTGTGTGTATTATTATATGTATGTTTGTACAATATGCACATGCTGTAAGACCATAATGCTAGCAAACTAACCCTATGGACAGGTTTTCACAATGTTGTTTCTCCAGGCAACAGGAGGTTTGAGGGTGTGATTAGCACAGTCAGAACAAGCAAAAAACCAGCACAAAGCCACACACATGCCCCACCTGTCTGATCAGCTAGAATAGTTGTGTACAAGTCAGGCTTTAACTAATAAAAATAACTTTAAAGGAGAATTCACTTTGAAAAAAGTCAAAACAGCCTGTTTAAGAAATATCAATGAAGCAAGCCAGTTCTGCACTTTAGTACTTACCACCGCGTTTTGCAGCTGAAGTCGCCCAAAGTTAATGATATAAACCTCACTGCTTTCTGATACAGTAACAAGGGACATTTTCTATGCGATGTGTTTCCTGTGATGCCTCCTCTTCCCTTTCCACCTTACAGTGCTGGGGTACAATTCAAATTGGAGGTGGAGACTGTGCCTGTCAGATTCTCTGTACGCTAGACATCTTCAGACCTTCAACCATGAACCTTCTAAAATGTTTTCTATCATTTCTATCATAATGAGCAATCAGGCAGTTGTCTTTAATTTCACGTTCTTAAATGGCAGAACTGGCACAATTCCTAAATTCGATAGCATGAGGGGTGTTCTCTCTCTACCGCTCAAGAGACAAAGTGCGTTGCTGAAACTTTCTTCTTGTAAGTAGAGGTTCAGGAAGGATGGAAGGAGTGATGCAATTTTGCAAACATCAGATGTCATATCTGCATATCAGGTTTACTGATGATGATGATGGGTATAAGAAACAGGTTTACTGATGATGATGATGGGTATAAGAAATTGAATACCAGCTTCAGTAAATGATAACGTTTACATTTTCTCCCGTGGTAGGTGTGTTGTTCTCTGCTGGCCATTAACATCTAAAGCAAGTAACGATTTAAGTTATATTTTTACTTTTGACAGGGCGAAAAAATTTTACAGGATCTATTTTTAAGAATTCCTTAGTAGCCAAGTCTCCCACTTACCTGCTCTGAAACTACCTGTCTCAGCAACAAATGAATTCTGCTCTTCTTCCATCCACATATAGTTCCAGAAAGACAAATTAAAATACGCAAGTATTACTTATGTGAGTATAGGGTTGCAAGATCGGACATCAATCACACAATATGGAGAACTGAGGATCCCTGATTTATCAAATCCCCCTCATAAAAGGTCAAGGGCATATTCCTACAAAGTGTTTATCGTTCAAGCAATTCATCTAAAGAACTTTTCTCAGAGAGCTACTCACATGAACAAGGTGACGAGATCAGGTTCTTGCGTATTACGTCAACTTAGATACTTTCAACTCCTGTGAGAATGACACAGTGTTTGCCTGCTAGGATTAAAAATTATGTTTAAAAAAATAACTTTACATTCTATTGAATTTTGTTACTTCTCATTTTCTTTTTAACCAACCGCCCCCCCTTTCCAAAGGGATTGATGCTTAATAACTTATGCATTAAACTAGCAGACTGTACACCTAAAGAAAAAATTAAAAATCAGTGCTTTTGTGCCACCATTACATCATTAGAATGTAAGTTGCAAATTTAAGCAATAATGGGCCAGAGTTACAAAGATTACTTTAATCTAAAACATTGATCCAAAACTCTCTTTATCTGAAGCCCAGCATTCCTCCCAACGCTCACCCTCAGGGCCCGGTCTGGTTGGTGTCCTCCAGAGATGCAAACACGACGCAGGTGGTGGCAAGGGGAGCGCCACCTCTCATGCAACAGCTCTCCCACAGTGACCACAAGGATCAGCCTGGGTAGAGTTAATCGTGCTTCAGTTTGGCCATCTAGAACCAAGACGTCCAATCTGTAATTGCCAGCTTGTCTTATCTGTAA
>NW_010531606.1:0-13602 GCF_000687285.1 Phaethon lepturus | reverse complement strand
CTTGAAAGGGAGACAAGTTCCTCTCCCCTCTTCCCCTTCCACAAAAAGAAAAGTAATTATGCGAAACACAAAAACTGCCAATTATCCTATACAAACTATAGCCTACTGCTTAGGGCATTGTCTTAAGCTGCAGAGAAAGGAATTGCCTCTCTTATCTTGGCAAAACTGGCTAACCACTGAACTACTGTATGGTTCCCTTCCTAGTTCAAGGAAAGAGAAGAGCAGATTCTTGCTTTCCAAGCAAGGTAGTCTAGGCATCTGCCTACAGAAAATACTGGGCTACCAAGGCTCCTAAATACCCTGGCATGTTTAATTCATAACGTCTCACATGATGGATACAGCCACAGACTTCAGGAGGTCTTCCTGATTTGTATGGTCCTTCTCCACTTGTCTTCTTTCTCTGACTTTTAATCTTGTCCAGGAAAGACTTCTCCATCCATCTGGCAACAACATTACCCATTATGGGTTAATCTTTCTGCACAAAGACTTAGTGTTAAAAACCTTATTTGTTAGGGAAAGTCGTTAAGGAAAGAAATTCCTAGCAGATCCTACCTCCCCCTCCCACACAAGTATTGCATACTTCTAATTACAATAATAGGCCAAAAGCAGATCTTCCAGGGAGCTGGTACAGCTCTATTAGCCACCCCGAGCAAACCAAGCCTTGGGATTTAAATTTAAGAGGAATCCCAGCAACAGAGGTGCCGGTGCCAAAACAACCTATAAATGACAGGCACTTTCTTCAAGGCACAAACTGGGAAAATAAAAGCCTGAAGCAATATATGATGCCTACCAAAGTGACCTTTTTAAGAAAAAACATTTCCTACCTAGTGATTAAATGTCACCAGTCAGGGATAAGTTGCGGTCATGGAAAAGCTGATTTATTCCACTTCAGAATTCACCTTTGGTATGCTGCTATGATGTGCTGTCAACAGCATTCCTACTTTTACAGTTTAAATGCTTTGGGGGTGGTGGTGTCTGAGCTTTACATGTGATAGGACAGTGATAGAAATGGAATAGTAAAAAAAGATAAGAAAAGGGAGCAAATCAGCTATGCTTAGGTTTAATTTTCACATTAAACTAGGCTCATTGTCAAGTAATATGAGAGAAGAAATGGATCTTTACCCAAAAGGAGAGCTCACCAAGTCATAAATTACGTATGATGTACAATGGAGAAGGCAAGCAAAGAAAAGGACATTACAGTAAACGCTGCAGGAGTATTCAAACCAAGAGAGTCTTCATGCTTTTCAGCAAATCCAGCTTTATAGTGTACCATTAACAATGAATTACATTCCCACTGGATAACCAAAAGCCCTCAAGAACTGGCAGAATGAGGACTAGGAGATAAGCAAGCCTTCCCTATATTTATTCAGTTGGTGAGAAAGCAAACCCAAGATAGGCAATGTAAACAGCTTTCAAGCACAAACTCTTTGTGATGAATTTGTAAGTGGTGAATGTTCACCACCTAGAAGTCAAGTTGCTGCTTCGCCTGCCACTTATTTTCAAGCACAGATTTGTCAAATTGTAACAAACTCTCTTAGTGACTCTACTTTATCACATTTCAGGGTATAAAAATGGTCTCTGAACTGTGTATGCTAACGTGCTGGTACTGACAAAAGCCGTCTGGTAAATCTGACTCAGAATTAACGAAGTTCAACAGTGAAGAACAGCATTGGCAAGAGGGGTTAAACGTAATTACAACTCAAGGAATCACTATTACTTGGGTTGCGAATCCCAGGGAGACAGTCCCGTTACAGGACAACAGAACAGACAAAAGCATGTGGGCAACAGGGAACTGGTTAACCTTCGGAACTGGTTAACCAACTCTCTCTCCTTAGACAGCATGCTTCAAGAAATGTGAAGAATGCTCACACTTTTGTTGTCACTCTACCAGGCAGAAAAACTCGTCTGCAGTTGCTTCTGAACTATTAAAAAAGAAACCATAAACCAAAAGCCCCCACAAAATATTAATCATTTCATGGGAACTCTGCTGCAAATGTATGTCATACAGGCAATTAAACTTTTATGCTGTGATATATAAACAAAAGCCCAGATGGAACAGTTTCTACAGTTTACTCCCATAAAGCTGAGTATCTTGCAAATATGGTGATGAAATTTTTTAAGGAGAAATATGTCCTGATTAATTTGGTGGTGACAGGCATGGGGCAATACACAGAAAGTATTCATTCTGTATAAACATTTACATAAATATACACAGCATTCTCAGGTCAAACTATTTTTGTATTTTCCATATGTTGGGTGTATCTTAAGCTTAATGAGTGCCAAGGTTGTTGAAGACAGCACTAAATTGCTTCATATTTTTGCTTTATGCAGAATTGTCCTTTTTCTTGGGCTACTTACTGTCAAAACATATTGAACTCTACTAGGTCCAAACTGAAGAGTTGCATAATGTTTACCTGACACTCGACTGTCAGGTCTTGCTAATACAATCAAGGGTCTGTGCAAAGATTATAAAGTAATAATTCAGTTCTGGATAATCTGAACATGAAGCTTTTAGTCTCCATTGAAGCAGGGACAGCCTGGAAAATATTTTTGAGTATTCTGTGGATGAATTTCTAATCATTCCAGTGACCAAGGAAGACTGCATAAGAAGTAGAGGAACCTATAGATACACATAGATTAGATATCTTGTAAAAGATATGCTGTAAAGACGTGTATTCTTATCAAACCTTGGAAATCTGGGATAATACTGTAAGACTTGACATACTCAATTTAAATGCAAAGTTAAAAGCTCTGGAAACTGTTTACAATGATGACAATAAACATGCAACAATGAAGTAGTCACCTAAGTACCTTTGAAAGAGTTACTGAAATTGTTCCTCATGGAAACCAAAAGTACAAATAATACTCTTTATTCACTTAAGGGTCACAAAAAAGGCATATGAAGACATCAGTATACAACTTGGTTTTTCAATTTACCTAGGGTCTATGAATATCGAGGAAATAAAATAGTACCAGAAAAGTAATGCTCTTGACCACAGTGACCTGGGGGAACAATGTCAAAGGCATTCATTGTAAGTTGTATATCTCAGCAAGAGAACAATCATCATGTCCTCTCAGCTTCTGTTCAGCAATAAAGATTGATAAGCTGAATTTCAATTTCCACAAATAACATTCCTTTGTGGATTTTTTTGGGTTATGATGATAGTAAACTACAAGAGTAAATTGCCTTCTTTTGTAGTTAAAGCTGATTAAAAATGAGCTGCACTGACATGTGTTACAAATAAGACCATATTATTTGTCTCTGGTGAGTGTCAAGTCTAGTATTCTTCAAAAATAGGTTTCAGCTGTGATTTGTAGTTTTGCTACCCAAAAGTCTGGGGAGCAGTCTTTCTCAATGTCAGTTGTGACTGTCATCTGTAGCTCATACACATAAGACATTGATGTTTTGACCTGTTGTTTTGAGTCCAAAATAAAAGCTTGGATTCAAAAGTGATTTTAGTACAATTCCTCTTTATTCATTATGGTAGAGAAGCCCAGACAGTATTTAGCCTCGGGCCTCCACCATACTTAAGACAGCCCTTCCAGCCGTAAAGCATACCGTCTCACTTCACATAGAGAAGTCCCCAGATGGAACTGTGGAGATGTTCCTCCCTGCATCTCCATCCTCTAAAACAGAGCCACGTCTGCCTAAGAGCCAAGGTTCTATCTTTTCTAGGTGTATTTTGGAGGGCTGCAGAATGCTGTATCTGCCAACAGCAGTAATGTTTGGATGAAACATCTAGATGTCTTGTGTGGGGCTTCATTTGGGGTACATACATAGGTGTGGCTAACAAGTCTCCAAAGTCTTCATCTCGCCAGATATGAAATAATCTAAGCACACAGCTATGAGCACCGTTAGCTCCATTAACACAAGTGAATGTGCTAGCCATTTTGTATTATCCCTAAAGCCGGTAACATTTGCTAACAGCAGCTGTAGGAATCACGAGGACCTGGTACAGACAGCAGCAGTTCTGCTCAGGAGCTACAACACCTTAGAGATACAAAACCTTTGTAAGTTAATTCGACGTTACCCAAGGACCGTGTAATAGATGCTTAAGGTAAGAGTTCCTTTGATAAGAGAGTCTGGATGGACATCTTTGCAAAAATGGGATGAGTACTTAGGAACCGTAACCATTATTCTATGTTAGTTATTAGAAAAACAAATCCTTCCCCTCTCAATAAGATCTAAAATTACCTCATTATTACCTATCAACAAATGAAGAGGTTCTGGTGAGACTCAACGGTAAAAGTCCTTTCAGCTTTTATATGCCCAAAACTATTTCTGGCAGGCAAAGCAGGAGGAAGAACGCCACTGTGAGGTGAACTGTGACTAAGTGGATAAGGGTGATTCAGCTTCTATCACGGTACTTCAGTTTCCAGAAAGTTTTTGGCAAAAATCCCTCATCACAGGCTCTCAAGGAAACTAAACTGTCTATTCATACTTGAAGTTCAGAAAACAAACGGTAGCATACGCAGTCACTTGCCACGGCACGGGGAGGTTGCTGTTCTCCCAGGGCACCTGGGCTGTGACCTGACAAAGAGTGATAGGGACCGATAAGGAGTCTGCAAAACAAAAGATCTGCTTTGTCAAACCACAGTTACGTGAACTCATTCGAGATGGTGCCCTCAGTGCAGGTGATTACAGCTCTGGAGCCTATGCTGAAGTGCTAACTGACTTCCATTTGAGCATGGGGCTGAAACCACAGAGCAGTTGAATCTGGAAGGCACCTCTGGAGATCATCTAGTCCAACTCCCCTGCTCAAGCAGAGTCAGCAATAGCAGATTGCCCAGGACTGTGTTCAGCTGGGTTTTTAATATCTCTCAGGAGATCTCCACAGCCTCTGTGGGCAAAGTGACCTTCCTCATTTGCCAGGCTGAGACACCAGACTTTATACATACACACTTACAGCATTAACACATTTGGCCTGTCTGGAATTGACAGTCCATAGCATCAGCGGGTTCTGAATATACTGCACCCTCTCTGCCTTAATAGAAATGCAGCAACAGCCTGAGCATGCCAATAGACCACTGATTTGAGGAAATACAAGATGCCTTTGGTGACCCAGTGCTTTGTGTCGCATATTTCAACCGAGCACAGATTGCAGCCTGCAGGAAAAGCTGAGAAAACCAGCAGCAAAACCAGGACGCCAAAACTCAGAGAGGGAGGGAACAGGGAGGTTCTGGGACTCCAGAGAACAGCCAGTGGAAGTAAAGTGGCACCCAACAATAAAGGCAAGAGAGGGAAGGAATGATGCAAGAATTACTGTACCCCCTGACTTCTTCAGAACAATGAACAGTGTTCCAGAAAACTCAGGCTAATGCAGATACCAGGTACAAAGCAAATTACCAGCTGCAGGAATTGCGAAGGCAAATGCAGAGTGTCTGACAGTGTGGACATTTTTTACGATCTCTCTTCAACAGAGCAAAGGGCACAAAACTAAGGTTTCGTGAAGTAAAAAGCACAAACTTTTGACTGACATTATAGACATTGAGCGATGGAAAGGGTGACATCAGGGGTGAAGTGCAAGTTACGTTTGTGTTACACGTGAATATTTGCAAAGTGAGGATATAAGATTTTTATCTTTGCTCAAAAATCCATTGTACTGAAGACTGACTCCAAGGCACCCTACTGTGAGCCTGTGACAAATGATGACAGCAGCTAACGCCTTAGCTGTGCTGGCACTGTCATTACTACTGGCATTAAGTCTCTGAGGTCTTTATGCATCCCTACAATACTTACATTCCTTTACGATTTTTGAGTATAAGTTTTGGGTTGCATCACCTGGCAAAATCAGGTTTTCAGGTTCCTTATAGATCTTCTCATATAAACTGTATGTATTAATGACTCATAGGTTAAGTGGTATCTTTTAAGAAGATTTCACACGAGTGGAGAAACATCAGTATTTCTCACTGTTGGCTTGCAAAGAGCTGAATGTTGACATCAAGGATACAATAAGATCTAGATTGATTTTTGTTTACAGAAAAGAGCTAAACCTTTTTGTTAAACCTGTGTGGCTCACGTTAAAAATGCAAAGCACATTTAGAATGCTGAGTACTTAAAAAAAAAAAAAGTAAGATTATTTTTCCAGGGCGCATTATACAAATTTAGTCTAGAGTAACGCTGTATGTCAGAGGCAGCCACGCTTTTGCAGCTGAATTTCAGCGCTGCCTTTTCTTTCTTCCTTCTCACCCTACCGGGGGCCATTCTCCTTTGAAAACTACTTCTCTCCTATGGATTGCTGCTGCTACCTTGTCACCAGCCCCTCCTGCTTCCATCTGCCACTGCCTCCTCATGGGCCATCGCTTCTTGCTGGCTCCAACAGCTCCAGCCTGGGGGGAGAGAAAAAAACCCAAAAGCCAGAGCAGCTCTGCCCTGCATCTTTCCTCCGATATTGCCATACCTCTTCAGGCAGGAACAGGTACATGTCTACACCTAAAGCAGGGTCTCTGAATGTGAGGAGCTGAACGTGATCCATGACGACCGTCTCTACACAAGACGAAGGAGGGGCGAAAAAACAAGATTTCCTTTCCAGCTCCCAGCTGCCATGGTGGAGAACAAAAAGCCTCGGCGGCTTTCAATACCCCCCGTCACGGCTGGCACCCCGCCAGCCTGCGCCAGGCACCGGCTGCCGAGCCCGCTGGGGACACGCTGCTGGGGCAAAACGGCGCAAGGAAACCGAAGATAAAGAAAGGGCCACCAGGGCTGGAGACGGGGAGGGGGACAGAGACAGGGTCAGGACAGAGACAGGTATGGGTATGGGTTAGGGGCAAAGCGGAGAGAGGGGAAAGGAGGGAAGCTGTGGAGGTCCTGCTTCACACGTTGCTTCCTCCCGTCGCAGGCTACCCTGCCCTTCAGTGCATTTTCCTATAAACTACCTCACTTTTCACACCTCAAGGAGTTGTTCCCACCTCCTCTTGGGTTGCGTTTCCCTACTGAAATTCCCTAACATGTTTGCTTCCTCCAAATCCCAATTTGCTTCCCAGTCTCTACTCTGAAGTAGCATCATGAGGGAGAATATTTCCTCCTGTTTTCAGTAACTGAAAACATCATACGTGGAGCTATGGAGGGAGAGGGGAGAAAAAAAATCACCAGCAAAACACCAGCTTTGTTGGAACTGTCTTTTCTCAAAATGCAGCTGGATGTTTCCTGAAGGAAACTATCCCTCACACACTTCACTTTATAAACAAAACTATCAGTTCACTGGACTGCTGTCCAAACCAGGGCTCTCAAAATGTGTTCTGGAAACACAGATCCTCCCTGGGAAACACAAGAGAACTTAAATGGGCAGCAAAGGAATAATCCTAATACCCTTTTATTACACCTTCTGATAAAACCTTCAAATTATTCATACCAAAATTTATTTGCAATTAACTAGAAAGGCACTGAAATTCAGAGCACCAGCACTCTCATTCTCTCCTCCGAGTTTTATCCCTGCTTACAGCCAGTGCCCCGCTGATTTCCACCAGCACCGGGCTCACCGCCTCCTCCCGCCGCAGAGCGCTGCCCTGGAACGCTGCGTCCTCCCGAAGGCGTTAGGATAATCTCATTTAAGGCACGGGCTGCCGTGGCCAGGATCCGCACCAGGAAAGAATTTCTGTAGAAAAGCAGAGGCAGCGCCAGGCATTTTGTCACCCCGAAAAGCCAAGGATGTCCTGTTCTGACAGCAGCTGCCTCCAGCTACCTCCTCCCTCCCCTTTGAAGTTGCCATGCCCATAAGAGCAGTGGCAAAAAACATCCTGCCTGACGTTTTTCATCGGCATTAGAGGCAGCGGTAACACCCATGCAACCTGCTCTCTGCTGCCCGTTTCCAGCAGAGAGGGGGAACACCCTGCTGGGTGGGACCACCACGAGTAGGCAGGCTCAGTTCCAAGAGTCTTGCTTCTAAGCATCTGTGCCCTTTGCCTACTCTCCTTGCTGAGGCAGCAGACGATGGGACATGCACTTCTTACAGAAGCCCTAGTTTGCTTCTGGCATATGATAAATCAAACTGAACAAGCACCAAGACATCAAATTGCAAACCAAGTCAGCGAGCAGAGGCACCTTTTTGTATTCCTAACAAACCTCTGTACTGGAAGGAGCCCAACAGAGAGAGAAAACTACACTCTTACAAAGCAACATCAGAATCAAAACGATGCAGACTAGGAAACGTAAGAATTACAGCTCAACAGCTAAGGTGCAATCATACTTCTCTATTCACATCACAAAATAGATCCTGGATGGCCATAACAGAATGAGGGCCAAACTGCAACAGAAATATGAGGACACACGCTTCATCTCCAAGAGTATTTTCTCATTAATATATAATACTTCAATTCCATTTAAGAACCTCGTTATGTGTTTTTATGATACTAGATCATTTGAACAACTGTATTAGTCTAAAAGGATTTCCCCTGAAATACTGTTCAATGTAATGCTTTACCTCTTGATTAAATGTTTGGTCAGTAACGAGCAATGCTTGACATCACAGAGCGTGCTGTACTAGCAGTCTGGTTAAAATAATTACAGTTCTTTTATTACTTCAGTTTCAACAAACTGAAATAATCCCGAAGTCAGGAACTAAAGTATTGCATGAGGCTGTTGGCGAGGTCTGTGCTTCCTGCCCAACGCAAAACAAGGCATCTGCCCAACAACCATGTTCTTCTGCCTGTGCGGCCCTGGGCCCCCACTCCTTCCCGCTCCCCACCGCCTGCTCGCGCTCCACAGCAAGACACAGTTATTCCACGGGATGTTTCCTCTTCCCCTCTTCTGGATGTTATGCTTTGCTCTCTGAGGAGACACCTTCTCGTTGGATCCTGGATGAACTAGTCGTTTCCTGTTGGAAAGGATGCGTTCATTCCCCCGCCCCAGTCTGGGTTGGCAGTGACTGAAAGAGGTAGTCCTTGACGCCCACCCTCTGGCCCCTCGCTGGAGGGGTGAGCGCGTCAGTCACAGGCAAAAGTCAGGACAAACAAAGGGCTGTTTGTACAGCATCTCCCGTCAGCCCTCCCTCTTCTCATCCCTGCTGGCTCTCGCTCTCCCTGGGTACATCTGAAAAGATACAGCTGCCAAGAAAGTGGAAGGGAGTGAAGCAGAAGAAGAAGGTATGTCTTGCTCCTGAAATTATCCTTGTGTACTTGTTTTGGTGGTGCTAGTTACAGGGTACAGAATTAGAAATATATATGGGAACATGCAGGAGAAGATTTGGGAGATGCAGATACATGTAGGCAAGAGATGCTATTCAAACTAGATGCATGGATATGATCCAGCTAAAGATAATTCTTTCACTAACTTGCTCTTCTTCAAAGTTGGATGCTACATATTAACATCTGAGGTCATTAAACATACTAAATTGCCTTCCACTACTCAATATTATTGCAAAATTGGTGAATACGGAGAGGGGTGTGTTCACAATGAATTACTATCCTTAAGAAAACTAAACGAGTTTTAAAGAGAACTCAGTTTCTGGAAAGAATCATGGTATTGATAGTAATTACAAAGCAGTAATTCACTGAATTCATCCTCAGTGGACTAGCTGCTGCCCTTACAAGGCACCAACTGTTCAAGCAAAATAGATTAGAAGGATATACTTTTAAATGGAAAAAAACATCTTCATAATAATATCAATTATGCAGTTCTTGTGTTTCTTAGGAATGCACTAGAAAGTGCATTTCTTAGGAATGCACTAGGTCCAGAGAAGGGCAACGAAGCTGGTGAGGGGGCTGGAGCACAAGTCTTATGGGGAGCGGCTGAGGGAACTGGGGTTGTTCAGTCTGGAGAAGAGGAGGCTGAGGGGAGACCTTATCGCTCTCTACAGCTACCTGAAAGGGGGTTGTGGCGACAAGGGTGTTGGTCTCTTCTCCCAAGTAACTAGTGATAGGACAAGAGGAAATGGCCTCAAGTTGCGCCAAGGCAGGTTTAGATTAGATATTAGGAAAAATTTCTTTACGGAGAGAGTGGTCAAGCATTGGAACAGGCTGCCCAGGGCGGTGGTGGAGTCGCCATCTCTGGAAGTGTTCAAAAAACGTGTGGATGTGGCGCTTCGGGACATGGTTTACTGGACATGGTGGTGTTGGGTTGAGTGTTGGACCTGATGATCTTAAAGGTCGTTTCCAACCTTAATGATTCTGTGATTCTGTAATAGACCTGACTATTACTTACATACACACCTAAATATTAAATGCTTAGCTCAGCATTTTGCAGGTGTTTCTGAAATGGAAACTTGACAAATAAATAAACAATAAAAGACATTTTATTTTGAATAGGTATTTTTAGCTCTTGAACTCAATACACATTAAGAAACAAATATATATTAAATCTGCTTCACTTTAATTGCAACTTGTTAAACCAACACATATCACTGGACAGGTGGGAAAACATCATACACCGAAAGTGTACCAATTCATGTATTCCTTTTTTTTTTTTTTAATGCTAGGCAACTAGAGATGCAGACTGCTTAATAACTCCGAAGGGCATATTTTATAGTTGATAGACCAAATTTAATCTTCTCCCAAACATGTGAGATCTCTAGAGGTGCTGAAATACACATTTGGTGCCATTTCTCAGCTTTCCCTATTTCTAACACCTGAGCTCCTACTAATATCATGTGACCTTTAAAGGGCATCACTTCTCATGAAATATTACCCTGTTCTTCTCAGCCAAGGAGGCCAAAACTTGGGTTTTTCCTCTTTGGTCTTTTCTGACTACCTCCGCACCTAGCAGGTCCAAAGACTGTATGGTGCCGAATTGCCTGGCAGGACAATTCAAACACCCTCAGCTGAATGAGCAGCGAGCACCAATTCCTGACTCACGGTGCATATTCCTAAACTAACCCTCTTCCTTTACACAAAACTCCAAATTATTTCAATGCACTTGTTATCCCAGCTGCACTTGTTCTCAAACTTTACTTACACCGTATCAAAGTAACCAAAGTAATTCACTGAAAAGAACTTATGCAAACGCAGAGAGCTCATTTTAAATATTTTTAGATGGCTTTACTCCTGCTAGAATTTCAAATTATATAATCTTGATAGAGCAACCTGGTCAGGCTTAGCATGATTGGCATTGCTACTTTTTCAGAAGGTTTTATAAAATAAAGAAATGTAAGAGGGTGCTTGCTGGCAACGATTCTTTGAGTTACCTTAGTGATTGGATTTATTCATCGCATTTCCCTGATTTGTTTTATGAGAAAAGACTGTTTCCGTGGTGTGCAAAAGCAGATAAGGTCTTTGACATGTATTTTGTAATAAATATGCACATGCTAGCTCTGTTATGTTCCTAGGCAATCAGTGACATTCCACCATCTCTGCAACCTTATTCAGCAAAAGAAGCTGCAGCAGTTTGTCAGAAAAAGATGCTGCATCTGAAAGGTCTGCTGGAAAGGTCTGCCGAGTTTATCAGCATCGATCCTGTGCAGGGAGCTGATGAAACACCTCAGGCCCTTGGCAATCCTTCATCTGCAAATAGGGACCTTTCTCTCACAGGAAGGGAATAATCTTTTGAAGAAATGTCTTTTGACTAAAAGTATCCTTTCGGTGACAATCTGCAAAAAAACCCGGAGGAAATACTTAAGCAGAAATAAAATTGTAATAAAATAAATATGATGGCTTTTTCTGAATAATATTAACGCCGAGCATTGGTAAGATGCATAACTGACCTGATAGTGAAGCCGTCTGTCTGTAGCTCACCAGCATATTGGCTTTGCGGATGCTGATTTTGGCAGTTATCCATACAAGCCCTCTCGACGATGCACTACAGCAATATCCTGCTCTATTCCAAGGCAAGTAATGACCTACCTTAAACTGTAGGTTGCGATTTTTGAATCCAGCAGTTTGAGAGTCCATAGAAAATCTGCCTGTTTTCAGGACAGAATGAGTTCCTAGGAGCTGAGCAGACAGGCAGTGGGCAACAGATTCCAGCGAGCATCCCAGCTGAACTCCAGGCAGGGAAAGATCACCCCAAATTATTAGGAATAAAAAACCCAAACGTGCACAAGAGCAAGATATGATGAATGCCTCATCCTCAGGGGAAGAACTCACAGAAGAATCCAATCACAGGAAACAAAGGCAGAACCCCCCTGCTTCCTAAATGTCTCTTTCATGGAAATTTTCTTCCATTAAATACTTAAATAATTAAGCTCAATTATTTGAACAGAAGAACGTTAAATTGTACTCCTTGACATTGACATTTATCGAGGTACAGCATAACCAAACTTGTTCTCTTTAAGCATTAGGCTTCTCTGAGCAGAAGCCTCGTATAAACTGCAGTGTTTATACTCCTACAACATAAACCCATTACTATAATAATTCAGATTCTTTACTCAAGTCTACAAAACAACATCAGGCAAAGTTAGAACAATGTTTACTTTATTTGAGAAGTAATTTTGAGGTCTAAAACTAATAAAGACAGTATGTTATTCAATACTGCACTCTAAGGTAATTAAAAAATAGATCCCCAAGGCTCTATTACTAGTAGTTTATAGAAGTCTCCTACTCAAAAGCTGACATACAAGTTCATGGGAACTAAAAGGAATCACTCAATGAATTTTGCTTCTATGACAGAAGTTCAAATATATACAAGAGCTTATTTTCACTTCAGTCATGTTCTTTAATATATTAAATTTGCATTTTAATATTTTATTTGGCCACTGATGTTCAAGAAACAAGTTTGCACCAACTCTTACAGAAAAATATAATCGAAGAGCATTGAGGTATAGTATTTTATCCCTAATATGAACCCAAATTCGCAGATTTTCTTAGCTGGAGTCTCTGGTGTGTCATTCATTGGCTGAAGGAATGGAAGATCAGCAAGACAGCTATGGTGGTGATGTAACTACCCAGGAAAAATTACTACAAAATACAGTAAATTTATACATTTAATAACTTTTTTTTTTCCAAAGGTGACCTCAAGAGTTTTACAAAATAACCCAAGTGGGACTATTGTCTTAGTGACTTCTACAGCTGGCATGCTTTATTTTTTATTTTTCTTATTTAGATGATAGCTTTGCCGTCTTAACATGGCATTTGACAGTCTTTGATCAGACGTTGCTTTATTCCCAGTTATTTTTGGGTGAGTCTAGAGCACTCTATTCTGCAGCCCAGCAAGAAAGACTAGAACCAGGCCGTAATGCTCAGGGCATCGACTCCGAAGTGCCAAGAGAACGAAGGACAGCAAAGTCTTCCTGAGGCTAACACAAGTACGGTGAGAAGCACTCAGGGAGAGCTCGCTGGCCAGAGCCGACCGTTGCTTTAGGTTAGTTTTCAGAGCAGAATTCCTATTTAAATTCGGTAAGGTATCAAACCTCTTTCATGCAAGCATGAGGACAGGTAAAAAACCCACTCTCTCTCTTAATACTGATAAAGCCCAGGTTGAAGCACTGCTCAAAATGCTATTTTAAAAGTGAAAGCAAGTTCAAGGGTCTGATCCAAAGCCTTCTGGCACGGTCAGCCTCTGCGCGAGGCAGCGCAGGACGGAAAGCCTCGCCACCACCAGCAGGGCTGGCACGGGGTCGTTCACCCCCCTTTTAAAAAGCGGCACCCATTAAACCATAACGACCTCCCGTAGCACGACTCAGCTCAGAAGTTTGCAGTACTAAAAAACAAAACAAAAAAATAACTACACCCCCC
>NW_010531605.1:487-1008 GCF_000687285.1 Phaethon lepturus | reverse complement strand
CTTCTTCCTAGGGACCGCATCTTCTTCCCAGGGACATCTTCTTATCGGGGACGTCTCCTTCCCAGGGACGTCTCCTTCCTGGGGACATCTCCCTCCCAAAGACATCAGCTTCCTGGGGACATCCTCCCAGGCACCTCTCCTTCCTGGGGACCACATTTTCTTCCCAGGGGTGTCTCCTTCCCAGGGACATCTCTTTCCCAGGTGCAAGCCCTGGGACACACGGCTCTGCTCCACGCACGGTGCAGTTAGCCTTTCTAACCCCCCCCGAGAAGCGACCCCCCCCTCATGCATGTGCCCTCCTGGCTCCGCATCCCAGTGCGGCACAGGAGGTGGGGGGCTCTGCCTGCCCCCCCCAACACCCACGCCTGCTCGTCACCCGGGCAGGAACCATCCCACCCATGGGATCCCATCTGGGCTTCCCGCATCCCTGACGTGACAGCTCCGGGGAGGTGGAAAAACACCGCACGGGGTTGGAAAGCCCCCCGGGGAGGGGGGCGGGACGCGGCTGCCGGGAAACCGAG
>NW_010531605.1:0-356 GCF_000687285.1 Phaethon lepturus | reverse complement strand
GCCTGCCGGTGACAGGTTTATTGGCAGGCGGGCCGGGCTGGAAGGATTGTCGGCTATTTACAGTGCTGGGGCCGTGACTTTGCGAGCAGACAGTTAACATAAATTCACATGATGGATCAGTTATCACTTCATTGAACTTGTGGCGGATCCATTGAAGGCTGTGCAGTAACATACTGTTTCCTGGCTCTGCGCAGCGCTGGGATACATTAAATACACTTTATTTATAGCTTACCATTGCTGCACTGTGGGCAGGAGAATGCAGCTTTTGCAACTATCATCTAATTTTATGATGAGCATTAAAGCAAGGCCTATAATTTGCACCTTTTTATTCATTAGACACTGGTGCAGCCATAAGT
>NW_010531604.1:0-2356 GCF_000687285.1 Phaethon lepturus | reverse complement strand
TTCTCCAGGCTAAACAATCCCAATTCCCTCATAAAAGATGCAGTAACCACCCGATCCCTATCCCTGAGTGAGCTGCAAGATATGCGAAAGGATTTCAGCCGTTGTCCAGGCGAGCACATTGTCACCTGGCTGCTCCGATGCTGGGATAACGGGGCCACCAACCATCTGGGATCCCTTTCTAGGGAAGGGGACATTGACAAAGCAATTGGAAAAGGTGCATGAGTCCTCAGCCTCTGGAGGTGACTCCTGTCGGGTGTGAAGGAAAGGTACCCCTTCAAGGAAGATGTTCTATGTCACCCAGGCAAGTGGACCACCATGGAGAAAGGTATCCAGTACCTGAGGGAGCTAGCTGTGCTGGAAGTGATTTATGGTGACTTGGACAATGGACAATCATCCAAAGATCCAGATGAAGTCAATTGCACGCGACCTATGTGGCGGAAGTTTGTACGGAGTGCACCATCATCATATGCCAACTCATTGGCTGTAATAACCTGGAAAGACAGAGAGAAACAAACAGTGGATGAATTGGCTGGTCAACTTCGGCAATACGAAGAGAGTCTCTCCTCCTCCCTACAGGCCTGCATCTCCACTGTAGAGAAACTGCTGGACATGCTATCTGAGAAACTATCCAAGAAACTATCTGAGAAACTGTCCTGGGAGTTCCAGCAACTCAAAGAGGATATCTTCTGCTCCCCACCCATACGAACCAGTATTTCAGGTATTAGGAGTAAGTGTTCATCTGCTCAAGAGAAAGGATATAAAGGGTACACACCACAGGCCACCCTGTGGTTTTACCTGTATGACCACGCAGATGACATGAGGAAGTGGGATGGAAAATCTACCTTGACCGTAGAGGCATGGGTATGTGAGTTGCAAGGAAAAACAATCACAAAAGGAGGTTTGGATTCCTCCAGGAAAATTGCCACTCCACCTTCCAGTGGGAAGTTCCCCAGAGTAGGAGGGCTGGTCTGACTGGATCTTAATAAAGGGACTTCTGATTTGTATCCACAAGAAGTGAGTAACGGATACTAGGATACCAGGACTAGAGGGGCCCTGCCTTCAGCCAGGTAGAGGAAAGGGACAACTGAGTTGACTGGACTGTGTGGATTCGATGGCCTGGTACATCAGACCCACAGGAATATAAGGCTCTAGTGGACACCAGTGCACAGTGTACCCTAATGCCATCAAACTATAAAGGGGCAGAACCCATCTGTATTTCTGGAGTGACAGGGGGATCCCAGCAGCTGACTGTACTGGAGGCCGAAGTGAGCCTAACAGGGAATGAGTGGCAAAAGTGGCCCATTGTGACTGGCCCAGAGGCTCTGAGCATCCTGGGCATAGACTACCTCAGGAGAGGGTATTTCAAGGACCCAAGTGGGTACCGGTGGGCATTTGGTGTAGCAGCTGTGGAGACGGAGGAAATTAAACAGCTGTCTACATTGCCCCATTTCTTGGAGGACCCTTCTGTTGTGGGGTTGCTGAGGGTCGAAGAACAGCAGGTGCTGATGGCCACAACGACAGTGCACCGGCGGCAATACTGCACCAACTCCCTGATCCCCATCCATAAGCCAATTTGTGCAACCGGTGGGCATTTGGTGTAGCAGCTGTGGAGACGGAGGAAATTAAACAGCTGTCTACATTGCCCCATTTCTTGGAGGACCCTTCTGTTGTGGGGTTGCTGAGGGTCGAAGAACAGCAGGTGCTGATGGCCACAACGACAGTGCACCGGCGGCAATACTGCACCAACTCCCTGATCCCCATCCATAAGCCAATTTGTGCAGCTTTGGTGGCAGAGTGCAGGCCACAGTTTGCTTTCACTTGGAGGGGCATCCAATACACCTGGAACCAACTGCCCCAGGGTTGGAAACACAGCCCTACCGTTTGCCATGGACTGATCCAGACTGCACTGGAACAGGGTGAAGCTCCAAAACACCTGCAATACATTGATGGGGCAACACAGCAGCAGAAGTCACATCAGAAGAAGTTTTTGAGAAAGGGAAGAAAATAATCCAAATCCTTCTGACAGCTGGTTTTGCCATCAAATGAGAAAAGGTCAAGGGACATGCATGGGAGATCCATTTTTTAGGAAAAAAATGGCAAGATGAACGCTGTCAGATCCCAATGGATATGATCAATCAACAAAATAACAGCTATGTATCCACCAACTAGCAAAAAGGAGACGCAGACTTTTGTAGGCATTGTGGGGTTTTGGAGAGTGGATATTCCAAATTACAGTCAGATTGTGAGACCTCTCTATCAAGTGACCTGGAAGTAGAAAGATTTCAAATGGGGCCCTGAGCAATAACAAGCCTTTGAACAAATCACACAGGAAATGGTTCATGCAGTAGCCCTTGGG
>NW_010531603.1:2712-2931 GCF_000687285.1 Phaethon lepturus | reverse complement strand
ACCCTGGCAGGGTCCGTCCCTGTTTTGCAGCTCAGCCGTTGCCTCTGTTCTTCCCTCCCAGCATCCGACCGCCCCCCCATCTCGGATCAATATAGCTGGGAAAAACAAAACAAAACAAAGTAAATATTTAATACGATCCAGGGAGCCACGGCGAGCGCTCCCCCCGTCTGTCTCCTCCACCAGCAGCGCGCAGAGGCTCCCCGGCCCTAACTAGCCGAG
>NW_010531603.1:675-2182 GCF_000687285.1 Phaethon lepturus | reverse complement strand
GGCTCCTGGGAGGAACTAGGGCTTTGCTGCTCCAGCACAACTGTCCCTTGTCCTGCTGCCACACAGGACACGAGCTGTGTCCGGCATCAGCTCTGGGCTGGGGGCTTCCACAGGGGTGCGCAATGGAGTGTCTGTCCCCACACTCGGGGAGCAGCTCCTCGTGGATGGGGGTGTGGAGCCCAGGGGGACCCCAGACACTCCCAGAGCTGCTGACAGCTTCCTTAATTGTAGCCAAGATGCCATCCCCACTGGTGGTGTGACCACACCTGCCTCCTCCTCGGCAGCCTGTCGCCCCCTCGCCGTGGTCCCCACTAGAGACTTGTGTCCCCTGGTGTCCCCCGGAGACCCCAGCCGCTGCCGCCTTTTGGAAAGCTCTGGTGCCGGGTGGCTGGCAGACTTGCCCCGGCGATGCCGGCGTGGGACCTGCCTCACCTCATCCTGTTCCATCTCCAACGTGTTTTCCGAGTTCGGATGGTCCCTGTTACTCCGACAGCAACGCCGACAGAGGGGGTCACTCCTTAACGGGAGCTGCCAAATTGCCCATCACCCTGACGCAGCTGACCTCTGCCGCACAAAGTCCCCATTGTGCCCCCCAACCTACACCATGGGTTTAGGAGAGGGGTGGAGCCGTGCCCCCAGCCGGCATTCCGTCGGGTGGACCCGCGTGTCACCGCGCAGCCTCATCCTGCCCTGGGCCGTGGCTGATTTCCCAGCGGGATGCAGAGGTGGCACACTGAAGGCAAAACTCAAGAGGAGCACTTCTCTGCCACCATTAGCACTCCGCAAATTGTTTTTCCGTGGAAAAGTCAATTGTCCTTGGTGGCACCTGGGATGAATCCCGGGACGAATGCTGTCCCTGGGGTGGGATGAGAGGAACGGCCGCCCTGTCCAGTGCCCCTCGTCCAGCCCTGCCGGACCTCCAGCACCGCGAAGCCCCGGCCAGGCTGCGCCTGGGAAAGGCGACTGGATTTACAGCTGGAAAACACCCTTCCCTGGCAGCTCGGGTACCGTCTCATGTCCTCACAGTGATACCGAGCATCTTCCCGCAGCTCGGGGGTCTCCCGGCAGGCAGGGGGGTGCAGCGGGCCAGGCCAGGCCTCCCCGCGGGAAGTACGGCAGCAGCGGAGCGAGCCGGGACAGCGGCGCGGGTCCCGCATCGCAGACGCAGGCTTGTGGCAAGGCGCCGAGGAAGTTTTGCAGCAGCATTAGAAAATGTTGACATGTTTTTTGAAACAATTTCAGATCTGATATCTGCGCCAGATTGAGTTTGTAACCAGCTTTATTGTTTAAGCCTGCTGGGATTTCATCAAAGGCGTCTGCTGTTTACCCAGAACCATTTCATTGGAGAAAACAGCAAACAGACCTGCATTTCTATCTGATTTCACTTTTTCCTTTTCCTCCTGAATTTAAGTGCTTGTGAAAAGCATGGCTGATAAGGCAGAGCAATGTGGATAAATCCCGAGGACCGGCTCGGCGGAGGCTCCACCAGCTGCTTCGAGTTTATTAA
>NW_010531603.1:0-280 GCF_000687285.1 Phaethon lepturus | reverse complement strand
ATGGGGGCTGGGGGCTCGAGATGGGGCCCAAGAGGGTTTTACGAGGAGCTGACCGGGGGGCTGCAGCCCCCTCTGCCGCTGACCGCTCTGCCCCAGGCACCCTTTGTGGCTGCTCCTCGTGGTCGCCCATCACCAGCATCGACTTCTCCAGGATTCGGCATCTTCCCCACGTGGGAATGGCCTCGGTGGCTGTCCCCGCTTTCCCCAGCCTTTGGGATGGGGACACGATGGGCTGGGGTCGGTGGAGTGCACCCCGCCGCCTTTCCCCGGGCCCCTTCGG
>NW_010531602.1:0-1003 GCF_000687285.1 Phaethon lepturus | reverse complement strand
GGGTTGTTGTGGCTGAAGTGCAGGACTCTGCCACTGGGACACTCATGCACCTTGTAGGAACTTTCTGTTCTTTCAAGAGGACCTTTAGTTTTAATATCTGAGATCCTAAATGTCTATTTTAATCAAAGAGATATGGGTATATCAATGGATGCCTTAATCAATGAGTTAACTAATGTTCTTTTTACACAAAATAGAATTCAGTCAGAGGAGGTCTTACCCCAATATTTTAGTAGCTACTGTACTTTCCCAAGATATGTGAGCTTGAAAGTATTAATCTAATCCCACAGAGTACTTGTAACATCAGGTTACTAATTCTTCTGTAGTGATGTCATCCTTGATTTTTGTAACAAGTTAAATGGGCATGAGAAATCAATTCAAATGTAGGGTTTGTTGTTCAGGATCTCAAGACTACTTATGAGTAGATTTTCTCTCACTAGTGCTTCCATTTCAATAAATAATTTCCAATTTCTTTTGTGTTCTACTTCTTTGTTTTATTTCCTTTTCTTTTAGCTTCTTTCTGTGTATTCCTCCACCTCAGCTGCTAGCTATGCCCATACACCATGAAAGAACATACAGATTCTAGGAAGGTGGGTATCTGGTCAGATACTGATGATCCAATTCTTCGTTAATGTGATGAGTTGTTCTTGGCTGAATGCCAGGCACCCACCAAGACACTCTATTATTCCCTGTCCTCAACTGGACAGGAGGAGAGAAAAATATAGTTAAAGGCTTGTGGATTAAGAAAAAAAAAAGAAATCACTCATCAATTACCGTCAAAACCCAATTTGACTCTTGGAAATTAGTTTAGTTTATTACTAACCAAATCAGAGTAGGATGATAAGAAATAAAACCAAATCTTAAAACACCTTCCCCCCACCTCTCCCTTCTTCCTGGGATCAGCTCTCACTGCCAATTTGTCTACCTCCTCCCTGCAAGCAGCACAGGGGAAAGGGAAATGAGGGTTATAGTCATTTCATCACATGTTGTCTCTGCTGCTCCTTCC
>NW_010531601.1:7687-10447 GCF_000687285.1 Phaethon lepturus | reverse complement strand
TAAAGGTTCCTTCCAACCCGAACTATTCTATTATTCTATGATTCTATGATCTGGAGCTGCTTGTGGGGGTGTACAAAGTAGGATCCAGCTGCATGGGGGGAGGTGCAATTTTGAGGATTCACAGTACGTGGGGCCATGCAGCTGCATGCTCCTGGCTGCTGGGAGGTAAGGAGGACCTTGGGAGTTGCAGAGGAGGAAGCTGAGGAGGAAGAGGTCAACCAGGGCTTTCCTTGGAGAGGGGAGAAAACGCAGGAGAGCAAGCTCTTGCAGAGGGGGCATGAGGCTGCTAGAGCTCTGATGCTCAGAGCATGACGCGAAAGGTTATGATAGTTCTAGAATAGTTTAGGATATTTGGTTGCAGGCAGCAGCACGCTGTAAAGATGTATTATTTTGTCTGAGAAAGGGCCAAGCGGATGAGCAAGGAAGAAAGCACCTTTTGAGCTCATGTTGCTGCCTGCAGGTGACGGAAGCTGTTGCTCAGCTGGGGAGCCTGGGCAGTAGGAGAGCAGAGCAAGAGCAGTTTTGCCTTCGAAGGCAAGGAAGCTTCTTGTTTGTCTTTCTAAAACGCAGAGCATGCATTTTTCAAAAAGCATATTTCCTCCTGGAATTAGCTTAGTTTTGTTCTTTTCTGATGCCAAAATTCTGAATTCTTGGGGTGGGAAGAAAGAAAAAAGGAGGGGGGATTTCTAATGGAAATCCTGATGGTCTGAACTGCTTTCTGTAGTATAATGCTTCCTGTGACCTATATGGCCAAATGCCAGCGCAACATCTAATATACACTTGACTGATGAAAGTTCAAGCTAAGGAGACTGCTGTGATGGAATATGCCAGAGAAGGAAAATGAGTTCAAGTGCTAAATTGCCATTGAGCCCGAGGGAGAGTATTAGTAACTTCAAAGAAATAAAGTGAAGGTTTCTGTGTTTAGTTAGATTTGGTGGTTGGTTCATCTCCTGTGGTACCAAGATGGAACCAGTATACACCCAGCAGATTGTAAATAGAAAAGAAAAATAGACAAAAATGCAGGTTTTCACTGATCAAGTTTGGCAGCTGATGTTCTCAGCAAGCATAAATTTCTTCCATCAAACGGTGCTCAGTGTGAGACTCTCACGCTACCCACTGAGAAATGTTTTACTGTGGCACATGTGCATGCCAAGGTCCCTTACCTCTACTGGTGTAGGTGAGATGCTGAGAACTTTTTTATGCTCCCCCTGTCCTGGCGATGCAGGGCTGCCCCCCGAGAGGGTGGGGGTGATGGGAGAGTAGCGGGGCTCCCTTTTGGTTTGATCTTTGCTTCCAGGCTTCAGAGCCAAGACTGATGCTGCTGTTATATATAGGTTGCAAGCACTAGCAGACTATTTAAATTTAACAAAGGCTGTGTTTTCACTCAAATGCAAGAAAAAAGATGAAAGTGGTTCTTTCAAGATGGGGGGGGGCTAACTGATGCTTAGCTCCTCTCTTCGGTGCGCCTGGCATGGTGGTGCAGGAAATTGGTGGGTTTGAGCTGTTTCCTTCCCCAACACGGGCAGCCTACACTCTGCTGCAGTATGGCCCGCCAAGCCACCCAAAATTCTCCCCTTCCTATGTACCCCTCTGCCTTTTCCTTCTCGCTGAGCCTTAGCCCCTCTGCAGCCTGCCCCAAGGTCATCTTTGTGCTGCGGGATCAGTATTGAGGGAATGTAATGCCATGAAAAAAAAATGGCCTGCAGCCTTTTTACCTCTGTTTAAGCTGAGGCAGGTTGTTGCTTTAGCCTCCTTTATAGAGCCATGGTCGCCAGGTAGTGTTTTTCTTTCCTTTTCCGATGATTCAGCATAAGCAACTGATGGTTTGGAGGGCACTGATTCTCACCAGTCGGACGGCACTGGGAAAGGTTATGTCAAGTGTTGTGAAATGCACCAGGTGTTCTCTGCTTCTTTTGGGGATGGAATAATTGACATAGCCCATTATTTCCTTCCCTAACTCAGGAACCTCTCAAATTTACTATCCACAATTTAGTTACTCATTTAGCAGTTTCAAGCCTGTTATTGGGCTGTCCTAGATTAAAAACACTTGATGCTTCATTGGCTTTTGAGGCCAAACATGGGCAGTGACCAGCCCTCACAGCTGTGCCTGAGCAGTGGCCCTGCAAGCAGAGGTCTTCGGTTACCTTTGCACTTCTGAAAACTCATAAGCATTTGGCTTTTCCCCTATACAGTGCTTGATCTTGACAATTGCAGGGCTAGCCTCTTCTGCACAGGAGCCCCTGTGAAGTGCAGTGACATGACTCCACATGGCTGATGGCCAGCAAAGGGCCTTTTGGTGTCATTTCAGGGCTTGGGACTGATCTTACTTTGAGTCTCCATGTTTCCTTCCTTCTCAACTGTGACGGTGAGAAAGAGACTTCACTGTAAGGTTCAAATTAGATATTTGAACTTCACTTACAGGTCCAGTAACAATATATTTGAACTTCACTCATAGGTCCAATACACCACTGTTGCAGGTTTTTATGGATACAACGGAGGAATGCACTATTGCAATTCTAAACCACAGGTGTGCTAGACATTAATACCTTGAAAGAGTGCACCAATCACAATCTCAAAGCATGCCAAACACCACATGCGTGTTTCTTAATCACTTACCCTCTGTCAAGCAAGGCCTCCTAATCCCTGGGAAGTTACCTTGTACAGCGTCCATTGCTCCCCCACTCCTACCCTGTGCAACTTCTTGCTGCAGCCGAGCGACAGACAGCTTCTCCCTGCTCGGCAGTGAGGTTTGCTTTGGCA
>NW_010531601.1:2896-7655 GCF_000687285.1 Phaethon lepturus | reverse complement strand
AGCCTTATGGCCTTAATTTATGGGCGGGGGCAGGACTCGCCTGAGTGGATTATGTGTTTATCTCTGGAGTGGTTATGGTCCATCAGCACACCAAGTAACTGAAAAGTGGTGGAATGGTACTCAGGGCATTTGCTTGTTAATGGATTATTCAAGGCTCCATTCAGGTTTCAGTTCTTATCATGATGTTCAGGCAACCCCGGACTGAGCCATTTCTGCAGCTCCCCCCAAGTCATCTCTACATAGATAAGGGTCTGTCAAGGTGAGACAAAGCTGAGTCGATTCACAGCTCCCTGCATCTCGCCCCTGTGCTCCGAAACCGGTCTAGCCGGGCAATCCCATACACCAACTAATGGGGACTCTTACCACATATATAAAATTTGTTAAAAGCTAATGGGGAATTGGCCCTTCCCCTCCTAAAAGCAGGAGTCTACAGCCTCATGCTTTGTTAAAGAGAAGTTCAATCAGTAAGATCACACCAATATCAAAAAAACAAATCACAAATCCCCCATATGCTGTCATTCTGCCAAAGCAAAGCAACCCACATCAAGATTTATAATCTGATTTTATTTTGGCTTTTTCTGTGGGTAGCAAAATATACTTAATAGTCTGAGTCTCCCATCAGTAGCCTTCCCTGTTACACAGATCCCCTGCACTGTATTCCTGTTCCTATTTCCACACCCTAACATCAGTAATGCCATCAGAAGTATTATTTTTACATAGGTTTGGTTATGAATGAACATCTTTTATTTGCTTAATAAATGGGGAAAGATACATGAGCAAATGGCATAGTTAATTTACTGTTGAAAAGACTAGGGATCTTATCCTCTTCCTCAGCTTGGGGTAGGCAGTGGTAACCTCTTAGGATGATCACTTCCCCTTATATAACCCTAAGACAATTTTAAAGGGGAAAAAAAACCTGTGCAGGTTTTGAGAGATCATCTGGTTATAATTTTAAACAATGAATTCTCCTGCCTCGGCTTAGGGTATCCCAGGTACATTGAAATCTGCATATGGCTGCGTTCCTCAGCAGTGACTGCAGGTATGGAGGTATGGACTTTGCCTTGGTGCAAATGAGCAATCCTCCCCAACATCAACAGCCATGCTTCCAACTTATCCCAAATCCCCTCTGCTTGTGTGAACCTGCATTGAGTGCAGTGTCTGAATAGGTTTTTTTAAGCATTGATCTTCTTATTGTTAGGAATTTTTCTTCTGTTTGTTTTGCAACATTTCTTAGCGGGCCAGATGTTATCTCCAAGGCGCTCAGACTTGCAGAGTCTCCCCTTTCTTTTTGTGCAAAGTCCTTGCCTCTGGTCAGCTGCTTGTGTTCAGTGGGGCCTACAGTCATCCAGGTGGATGGAGAGCAGCTACAGAGGCAGGTCTTGGGCACCATGCCGTAACTGGCACTCCTTTCAGCGCCTTGGCACTACCCTCACCCCTTTTCCTAGCCAGTGTGGAGTGCTGTGACCACCACGTCAGGTGGCCTGAGCCTGCCTCGTTAGCTCTGATCTGATTGAAATGGGATTACTGTATCATTTCACAGGGCTGAAGGCATCTGTTATACAGCTGCTGAGTATGAGGCCGTTCCTTTGGTTGTTTGTCGGTGGATGAGGCAGTCAAAGGCACATGAATGGTGACCTGGTGGGTAGGGTGTTTGTCAGGTAAAGTTTGCGTATGTGAAAGCTTCCTTGGATTAAGCTAACATAGTGCATTTGTACAAATATTTTAAGCATGAAATTGTTCAGGTAGCATATCGACACATTTGGAAATATGAGCAATAAAGGCAGGTTTATTTTGCCTGGCTGGTGCAGTGCCCTTGGGCTGAAGCATTAATCTCTTGTGGTTGTGCAGAAGTTGAGAATGATCAGGATCGCTGCCATTGAGGAAGCGACCTGCTTGTGCTACCTGCATGGTGTTGGGAAAGACTAACCCCTCCCTGCCTTTACCCTTTTTTCTCTTCCTGTCTCAAAATGTTGTTGCTCGGTTGTGCTGCTCCATGGGAGCCTGTTGCATTGCCACCTCATTGATCACAGTTGCTTAATTTCTTGTTTCTTTGGCAGCATTTAAAAGCTTTTTTTTGCTATTTTGCTAGGAAACGAGAAGATAGTTTCAGGCTTTGCAATGGAAATTGTCTTTGTTAGTATATGCTGTTGTTTAATATGGCACAACAGCTGCACAGGAGACTGACAAAACTAAGTAGCATGCCTTCACTTAGCTAAACAAGCAACTGCCTAACCCCTGTCTTGAGGATTGTTTCTAAGGATGGAATGAAAAAGCTTTTACTCGGATCTGACCCCAGCACTGACCAGCCTATAATATGACATACAAATGCCCATAACAATAGATCAGTCTGTTGGTTTTCCATTATGTTAGCCAAGCAGCACTACTGCAGTGTATAAAAATGAGGAGCGATTGCTTCCTGCAGTTCCAGGCCCTTAGAAGGGGAAAAGTTCTTGGTGTACAAATACAAAAAGGGTTCTCCTATAGAAAAAGCATTACTGAACTGTCTTCAGAAACATCATCGCAAAGCGGTGCATTGACATATTCGTATTGTTATTTCACAGTATGCTGCATTGTTTTGCTTTGGTGTTTTAGGAGAAAGGAGTTGATTTTACATCATTTGAATATAGAAGGGCTGATGTTTAATAGGTTGTCTATGTTGTAATCAGGAAGTCTAATTAATAATTTTAGTCTAATAATCCAAATAAAATCTAAACCTCATCTAGATTTTTTATTTCTCTTTGAAAGCAAGTAATTAGGGATTGATAATAAAATGTTATGTGAGCAAATTGCCTTTAGTGAAACATGGGAAAATGTTCTCTGCTGACAGACTTATACCAAAGAGTTTTAGATGAGGTCTCTGGATAAAAAAAATCATTTAAATAGTTTTCTGTTGTCGTTCTTAGGCATCTGGTGGCATTGTGTAGCATTCTTTCAGACCTCTGTTTTAAGGAATCCTAAGATAAAAGGTAACTGAGAACTGGCAACAACTAAGAAGGAAAATGTAACTGTGAAAAATTATCATACTGATTTAAAGAAGTGGGATAGAGCTAATTAAGAAGTAAGAACAAGAGTATGCGTACAGCAGAAGCTGCACCCCCCAGCACTGCAGCTGTGCTCAGAGAGGGGGTTAAATCTAGAACAGAGCAAGCCTGAGCTCTGTGAGCCTGTAGAGGAGCACAGTGGAAAACAGCCTGTAATGTTTTCAAAATGAATTTTTTCCTCCCAGCAGGTGGAACAAACAGTAATTAATCCACAGGTAGATTGGCTGTGAATTAAAACTCTCATTTACTGTATGTTAGCACAAGGAACTGGAAGGATTCCTTGCAGAAAACTTTTCTTCAGATAGAGCACCAGATTTTTGTTCTCTGTTCTTTCTCTTGAAGATTGCCTTCTGGTCAAAGACACTGGGACAAGAGCAAAAACTGATTTTTTATCAAGAAATTTATTAAGAAAAAGAAATCTGTATCATTAATATTTACTGTCCTCCTGCCAGATCCATCTCAAGGCAAACTGTCGACAGGAGATAATTGTTGCTTCATCAGATTATGCTGACATAAAATTATACACCACAAGACTGAGCTCTGTACTTCTACAACTAACAAAAGCATAAGTGCTTTAATCTTAACTTACAGCATTAAATGGCTTAGAAAGCAGCATAATGCAGATTAAATACAGAAGTAATATTTGAATGAGTCAAGCGTAAGAATAACTGAGTCAAATTCAAGAAATCTGAGAGTTAGAATAGTTAATTGATCCAGAAAGCAACTTTTGTACACAAATTGGTAGATTGTGCTAGGAGCTGGTCTTTTGTTCCTGTGCACTGTGAGTATAAATGAATGCCAAGGATAAGGCTTGGCTCCCCTTTCCAGACCCTTGTAAGCTCCAGGCCATGCTCTCTGATGTCTTTCGTTCATTAGGGGGATACTTTGCTCCTGGCTTTGTGCAGCCCATCCATCACCATCCTCCGCCACCCCCCCTGGGGACTCTTCAGAAAAAAAAACCATGCACACCCATGCTGCTTTGTGCTGTCCACAAGCAACTGAAATCCCATTTCTCTTCCTTCGACATTGTGGTGGGTTGACCTTGGCTGGATGCCAGGTGCCCACCAAAGCCACTCTATCACTCCCCCTCCTCAACTGGACGGAGGGGAGGAAAATATGATGAAAGGCTCGTGGGTCAACATAAGGACAGGGAGATCACTCAGCAATTACCGTAATGGGCGAAACAGACTCGACTCGGGGAAATTAATTTAATTTATTACCAATCAAATCACAGTAGGATAATGAGAAATAAAACCAAATCTAAAACCACCTTCCCCCCACCCCTCCCTTCTTCCAGGACTCAACTTTATTCCTGATTTCTCTACCTCCTCTCCCTGAGCGGCGCAGGGGGACGGGGAATGAGGTTGCAGTCAGTTCATCACACATTGTCTCTGCCGCTCCTTCCTCCTCACACTCTTCCCCTGCTCCAGTGTGGGGTCCCTCCCACGGGAGACAGTCCTCCACAAACTTCTTCAACATGGGTCCTTCCCATGGGCTGTAGTTCTTTACGAACTGCTCCAGCCTGGGTCCTTTCCACTTGTCCTTTCCACAAGGTGCAGTCTTTCAGGAATGGACTGCTCCAGCGTGGGTTCCTCTCTCCACGGGTCCACAGGTCCTTCCAGGAGCCTGCACAGGGTCTCCATGGGGTCACAGCCTCCTTTGGGCATCCATCTGCTCTGGCGTGGGGTCCTCCACAGGCTGCAGACTGAGCTCTCCAC
>NW_010531601.1:0-2624 GCF_000687285.1 Phaethon lepturus | reverse complement strand
ATCTTAGAGCCAGCTGGCACTGTCTCTATCGGACATAGGCTTCTAGCAGCTTCTCACAGAAGCCACCCCTGTAGCCCCCCTGCTACCAAAACCTTGCCATGCAAACCAAATATAGACATTTTTCTTGTCTTGTTGCAAAGGCTGTAAAAGAAAAACTTGGTTATTGTCAGGCTATGGATGTGATGAAGCTATTGCCGCTGTGCTGGTTGGGGTTATCTCGCTTCTGCTTTGTGCTCTGTCTCTGTGTGTCTTGTCTGAAAAGTAGGTTGTCAGCTATTGGAGGCAGAAACTGTGAGCAGAGCTGTCAGGCTCTGCGGTAATGCAAATAAATAACCAAAATGAGAGACCTGCAGGCAGGCGAGCCCCAGGGACTGAGCAGTGGCTACAGAAAGGCAGGGATATAGGTTATTAAGCATAAACTTCTATGAAAGCAGCAGAGATGTAAGGGACCTGGCGAGGCTCTGCCCTGTGGATGCTGATATGAGAAATCAGTGCTGAGGATTTACCATGGTTTTTCCCCTTGTGGATTGTCTAGCCACAGACTGGCCTCTAAGTGTTTTTTGCTCAACTGCAGCTGCATGGATGTGTGTTAGATGTAGATCAAGGCTACAGAGTAAGCCTTAGAAACAGCCCTCTGGCTTTTTCGTGTTGCATAAAATGGTTGTGCGTTTCTCCTTAAGTCAACAGTGGAAGAACATAGAGACTGCTGCGCTATTCATATCACATTTAACCAGTTCACCTGTTTAAAAGCAGACCTTGCCTTTCCAAGCAGTATCATAACCTCTCCTGCCCTTGCTACCCCTGCTATATCTTACCTTGTTCTTTCCACATGGATATTTTTCCTTCCTTCTGCATCCCTGTTCCTGGGAGCACAGAAGTGGTTCTTTTCTTTGGGTCTCTGGAAGCTGCTGCTCTGGTTACAGGTGGTTGGACAGTTAAGTGCTTTGGATTGCTTGCTTCTGCTTTAGCCCACAGTTTGCTCTGTTGGTGGGCGGTAAAGCATCTTGTGTGTATTTTGTTTAAGCTGCAGGAATCATTGAAATGAGCTCTGTAGCTCTTTTGTAGTTACTAGGAAGCAAGAAGCAAAGCTCCTCTTGATCTTTTTATATGAACACCCCTTTTTGGGCAGAGAGGGAGAGTCAGGAAGGCATCTTTGTACCCTGTGCAGCTCAGCCATTGTGCTGGGTAGTGGAGCTTTGAGCTGAATATGTGAAGTCAGAGTCTGTGCCTCTCCACTTGCTGTTAGTCAGCATGAAATCCAAAGGGTGTTGTTTCTGTTGTTGGTATGTTGAATTGGCTTAATTGAATCATCTTTATTCACTTTTCCCAGCAAGTAGGAACCGGGTATTAATGAAATGAGAAATGACGATAAATATTAGTGATAGTGAGAAGAGGTGCATGTCCTGAGAAGCTTTCTGTCTGCACTGAAATGGAGTAGAAGGTAGGTTTGGTACTAAAAACATTACATTTTTTTTCTTTTATTATGCTAGGCCGGTATCAGATTCACGGTTAGCCATCTAAAGGAAAAAAAAACAGATGAGAATGACTGTATTCACAGCCCATAATTAAGACTTTTCTCCAAATTTTGTTTTCAACTGTGAGAAAAAAGCTGTAGTTTATCAAACTGTGGGCTGCAGTCAATATTTCTCCAGGAATTTTCTATACTCTTTAAAAAAATTTAATTCAGTAAAGTCCTGATTAACACACTTGACAGTGCTGCAGCCTTTTGAGGGGGCTGAGTTTTGAGTAATAGCTTTTCAGCTTGGGGCATACATACATTGAACCAGTAGCTTTCAGGAGTTGTTCAGTGCTCTATTGTTGGTAAAAAGAGATGGATGTAACTTCTCAGTCCTGCTTGTGACTCAGCCATAAGCCAGGTTTGCAGTTAAACACAGGCTCTCTAGGTTTGTTAGTGATGAGGGGGTAAACTTTAAAAGCTTCCTTGGTGGCAGCAGCTACATTGACATTTCAGATTCGGTTTCTTACTTCAGTGATGGTGATTTTTAACTACCAAAGGGCTTGTGATCATTAGAGAAAAATGGCAACTGGACCAATGTACAGTCAGAAAAATACATCATATAGTCATGCTGGTTACACAGAACAGGAAAATAATGATGAATAGAGGAGAAGGAACTGCTGTTTTTTAGTCTGAAACAACTGCTGGGCTTAGCAGGATGAAAGTACAGCTTATCCAGGTCTGTCCAAGATAAAGCAATACTTTATACTTAATGTAGTTTGGCCAATCAGTCAGGAAACACTCCATAAAATTTGTCATTTGTTCTTATATGTAAGCAGTGATGAAATCCCTTCACAGAGAACAGATATCACTCACTAATGGATTTTGCTGCCACGAAAAATGACATTTAGTTCATTCATGCCTGTGGTGTTGTGTCATCGTTAGAAAAATGCTGGAGGAAGGACTTTCTTTTGTGAACTGTCTGGCATTCATAGACATTAATTTTAGACAGTTGGATGATGGTTTTTGCATTTTGTGTATATTAACTGCTTACTAGGTAGGACCCACTTTTTCTTTCTCAATGAGGATTTTTTTTTGCATGTCTGAATTACTTTAAACAAATAATTAAGAAAACCTAACATGCGGGAGAAGGATGGACTTCACAACT
>NW_010531600.1:29461-31212 GCF_000687285.1 Phaethon lepturus | reverse complement strand
TAGCAAAGAAAAAGGCAATGCACTGCGTAAAATTGGAAGCAGAGGAAAAAAGAGATAAGGTTTGCAGGGATTAGCCACCAGAATAGGTTGATGTGGGGTGGTGGTTGGCCCTCCTGCCAGTCTCGCTGAGCAAGCGATCCAGGGATGTCCCCCCGGTGCACGGATAAGCACTAAAAATAAACCATCTTCAGACAGGTCTGCCAGGTGGGGGACAGCCTGCCTCCAGAGACAGGCATTGCCCAGCCAGCCGTGGGGGCTGTCCCAATCTGCAGAGGTCCCAGCTGGCACAGAGGGATGGACAGGAGCTGCCAGAAGAAATGGGAGGGAACAGAGGAGGCAGAACTGGCTGAAGACCGTACAGGAGAGCCCGGTGCCCTCCCCGTTATTGTGGGTAGCTCAGTTTTCCTTCCTGTGTTTCCTTCCCTTCTCCAGGCAGTGGTAGCTGCCGATTTATTTCAGCGAAGAGGAAGGGGATGGGGGAAGCCCAGCAGAGCACAGAAGCAATGCTGCCTGCTGCGGCACTCGCAGCTTTGGCTGACCAGGGGCTCCGACGTGTGCGAGCAGCACCGGTGAGGTCCCTGCCGTGCAGAGACCCTCTCCCCAGCAGGGCTTGGGCACCCTGCGAGGAAAGGGAGAGGGCACAGCATAAGCCTGTTGGCTTTGACAAAGCTCCTTACATGGGAAGTGTGTACATGGTGGAGGTGCCTAACTGCATGTCAGGCCATAAAGCACACACGTATGGGTGATTTCTGCACTTTGTGTTCATTGCAATGACTGCCCGTGGCTGGACTTCGTTGTTCCCAGTAGACCCAAGGGCTACAGCAAGGAAGAGGAACCTTTCCTTCCCCAGGCTCCTGCCACAACCAAAGCATCTTCCCCATCCATCAGCTCTGCCAGTTATGTCCACATCTGTCCCAGACTGCGATTTCTCTGCTTTTAAAAGAGGAATAATTCTGCTTTATTGAACCTCACTTTGCTGAATTAACTCGTGTTTAAACAATAATTATGTTTTCACCCAGGAGAGGAGACAAAGAGATAAACGTACCTGGAAATGAATGCGTTTCAGATGCCACATGCCAGGGTTAATTTATTGACGGGTGCAGAAGCTGCTAGCTCCTCTCTTTCTCACCAGCAACAAGCAATTAGCCCCTATCATTCCTCAACTGAGGAAAAGAAAGAGAGATTTTGTTTCGTTACTTTCCCTTCTCTCTTGCTCTCTTAAGCCCTGGTGCTAATCTTTTGCAATCGGTTCTGCTGCAACGCCTCCCGGGAGCTCCAGTTTGCATGTGCCTCGTTAGAAATGCTGCCTACATTTCAGCTAAGACAAAGCCTGGGCTGGTAAACAACCTTCAAAATGCACAGCAAAGCCATGCAAATTGGCTTTTTGAAAAGAAACCAACTGTAGATATGCCCCTCTCTCCCCTCCCCAGAATGTCTAATGTTCTCTTTGTGGCATTTGTTGGCTGACGGGTGTGACCAGCCCTTTGCTTTTGGGGGTGTTCTCTGGGTTTTCTGTGTAGGAGATGGTTTGTAGATTCATGCAGGAATGTGTGGTTTGTTTGTAGACATCTGAGTAGGTTTTGGTGGTTGTGCAAATGCTGTTCAGTTAAGGTGCCTGGATTCAAGTGGTGTGATGGGCTACCTGAGTTTCAAGGCTTGGTCTTGTGCCCATGGGTGCTTAGGGGAGATGTGCATCCAACTTAAGGCAGCACTGTAGGAGTAGTATCTGCAAATGTATATACAGAAGGTCC
>NW_010531600.1:23433-29246 GCF_000687285.1 Phaethon lepturus | reverse complement strand
TCTCCTCTCCTCTCCATTGGAGTGCCTTTTAGTCATGCATTAAGTGACATGACTAACATCTGTCATGTCTTGTTTGTTTTTCCACCCGCTCCCCAGGGCGAGATGCATGTGCAACAGAGTGTTTTGGAATTTTTGTAATTGGCACTTGGGTGTTTACACTGGGGAAGGCAAGGTCAAAGGGACCGCGTGTGTGTGTCAAGTGGCTGGCTGGGAGGCTGGCGGCGGTGCG
Organism: Phaethon lepturus; assembly: GCF_000687285.1. Classification (NCBI taxonomy): domain Eukaryota; kingdom Metazoa; phylum Chordata; class Aves; order Phaethontiformes; family Phaethontidae; genus Phaethon; species Phaethon lepturus. The sequence goes on along the minus strand of NW_010531600.1, from coordinate 29,017 downwards.
TGCTTCCCGCAGAGGCTCATTCCCCACTCAGCCATTCCCCACTCAGCCTGGGACCCACGCAGGAGAAAGCTCTGTCTCCTCATCACATAGCACCTCCCCACTTCCCATGACATCTCCTTGTGTCACAGGCCAAGTTTTGCTCTCCACACAGCACTTCATCTCCAGGTGGCTCCTGCCAAGGCATTATCGGTGGTGTCCTCCTCAAGATGTAGCCATGCTTTCTGCGAGTCTGACGTACATTCCTCCACCGGAGATGAATGGACTTGTGTTTGGCTGCATAAAACACATGCTTTTGTTGAGGGAAGGCTACTGTATTAACTGCTCCAGAGCTCTGCATGCAGTGGACTCGTTCTTTCCATTATATACATCAGCCTTTGTGTCACCATCAGACTTTGCCAGCAACAGTTTTATGTTGCCTTCAAGATAATTGATAAGATGAGTGATTAGCAATGGGCCAAGAACAGATCCCTGCGGGGGCCGCACTGGGAACACCCTCCTGCAATGATGATTCCCCATTAACAGTTAATTCCCCATCAGCAATTACATTTTTTAATCCTTCCTGTTACAACTCTGGATGCTCTCATTATCCAGCTGGCTGAAATACCAGCCTTGCTCCAAACTGCAGCCCTGTTCAGCATGTGAGCTGGTTTCAGAGCGTTTCCAGGACCTCTCTCGGGTTAGGAGGCAAGGTCTGGTGTAGCCTCTTGCCCCTACTTCCCTCACTCTTTGCCAGATGTCTCAAAGCCAAAATGCTCTTCAAATTTGTACCGTGGAGAGCCTGGACAGCCAGAACCGAAGCACAGTGCTGGATCAATAAAAGGACATGTCTTGGCATTGGAAGGATGTTATCAGGGTTTGCTCAGCGCAATCAAAGTCAGGGGGCTTATCTCAGCCTGTCCATGGGCTAAATGAGCTCAGTTCACCATGGTGTTCACATAACCTGCTGAAGGACCCAGCTGTATCTGGAAGACCTCGGTCCCAGGGCATGTCCTGAGTAGATAGATGCTCCTGCCTTGGAGCTGCAAGAGGGGAAAGACACAAGCACTGGGGCAATGGGGAAAGGTGTGGGCACCCCAGCAATCATCTCACTTCTGTAGGCAACTCATGTACCCGTGGGTGAGTCAGCGTGACTCACCGAGGACACATTACCCCTCACATGAAGGCTCCAGCACTGGCGGCTTATGTGCAGCTATTAGGATTCAGGCTTCTCCATGAGGTAGAGCTTGCTTAAATCATTCTGAAGGCTGCCATTCAAGGGCAGGCATCTGCTCTTTGCCTCCTTTGCCTTGCCGATTGCTTCCTGGGGCTAAGCTAGCCCTAGCTCATGGCCTTCTGCTGGGGACCAGCATCATTCCAGTGGGGTTGCTGCATCGGCTGGGGGCCAGCCTGCTAGCCCACCCCATGCTGCCCAGAGGTACAACCTGGCTGTAGCTCAAGTTGCATGAAACTTGTTTCTTTCTGATGGTTTTGCAAGGAATGTCCATTACCTCCATCCATGGGCATTCGTTAACCATGGTGGTTTTCCTGTTGCCTCCCCATCTTCCCTGCCAGCCTGCAGCTGCAGGGAAGCAGCAGAGACAGCAACTCCCCCCAGCTGCAGTGACACCCCAGCTGCAATCCATTAAACTCTGCTGCATGCTGTTAGGGTGTTTAAGAGCCCATCAAGGTCTGGAGACACCGTTGCTACTCTGATCTTTGCCTGCTGCTTCCCTGCCCTGCATGGTGAAGTCTGTCTGAGAACTCCAGATCCAAACAGGCACAAACTTCTGCAGCCCCCCTTTTCCTTCTGTCTTTCCCAGAGCACCTGGCTTTTTTTTTTTTTTCTTCCCCAGAACAAGATGCGTCTCCTGAAAAGTTCCTCATCCGCAAAGTAAAAGAAAACAGCAAAAATAGCCTGAGGTCCTGGAACATCTTTTTGTATTACTGGACATCCCTCTGAGCTCAAGTAGATTTCCTGCCCAGACACAGAGTGAATTATGGCCAAGCTCTCGGAGGCTGACCTTGTGGTCAGACGGAGCACAGGCTTACTAATAAATGTGGTCGGCCCCTACCACAGACAACCTATTTTTAGTGCCTGTGTTTCCTTGCCCGCTGCCTCGTCACCCTGCAGGTCCCAGAGCCGAGCATCCCCCGGGGGTCCGGCTGGCAGTGTGGGATAGCCCCACAGGGAGCATGTCGCAGGCTCACTCCTCCCACCTGGGCGCTGGGAAGTCGAGAGGGTTTATTTCCATGCAGTGTCTGCTCATTTTGCGCTGCAGAAGGTCACGGGAGCACAGGGCAGAGTGGCCTGTCTTGCTGGGGCGTGCTGCAGGAGCACAGCTCGTCTCGTGCCCATCAGGGAGCGGAGAGGTCGCGGCACTCGCCTAGGGTCTGGGCCAGACTGATGTCCCCTTGTGCAAAGTGCTGTCGGACGCATGAGGAGAGATGCTCTTAAAGCACAAGTGGGGGAGGGAGGAGAAGGACAGGAAGAAAAATAGAGGGGCTGGCACGTAGGTGAGAGGGAGGACGGCTCTGGGGCTCCAGGGCTTTGAAGACTTGCTCTTTGCAAGTTACTGAAGTTTGGAGACGTGCAAAGGACGTTGCAAATAAGCTGCCTGCTTTTGCTATGCAAGTCTGTCTGGAGGCACTTGCACTGAATTTACCCCTTTCTGGAATCAGAAATGTGTAAGAATGGGGATGGAAGAAGGTATCTGAAATAGAACCAACAGAGATGAGGTTCTGGAGCAAAGCGGGGATCTGTCCCCAGGTCCACCTGAGCCATCTGAGAGGAAATCTAGTAGGAAATATCTGGGATGCTAAGAAAAATAGGAACTTTTCCATCAGTCTGGTGTATTGAAGCAGATCACAAAGCTGTAAAATATTAAAAAAAAAAGAGAAGAAAAAGCAAATAAAAGTAAGAGTGTGGATCTGACAGGTTTTGGACAAGCCTGTGATCGCACACAACTGGTGAAAATAGTTCACATCTGTGGTGAGGAGAAGAAACTGCCGGGAGGATCGCAGTCTGCCAGGATTCATTAGTTCTGACAGTGGCAAGGAAAACCATGTCTCAGTAGTCTCTTAGACTTCATTAAACATATCGACGAGCAATGAAGGAGGAGGAATGGGGTCTGTAGTCCACCCAGAGAAGCTCTGGATGGAGGCCATTCAGCCCAGGATGAAGCCCTGGGAATTAATGCTGGTGGGGTCAAAGCTCCCACAAACCAGGGGGAGGAGGCAGGACCTGCTGGTGTGGATGTGCAGAGGGGACAGCATGGGACAGGGAGCAGCACTTCGCTGCTGGGGCATCTGTGTAAGCCAGCTGGGTCATTGCCAACCCATCGTTGCTGAAACCCACTGCTGGACAAGCGCAAATCATGGAGAGAGGCTGGGAGAAAGGGTTTGGATAAACGGCATCTTCTTCTCGGGGTAGCACCGTCCCGTTGTGTGAAGCAGGAGCATCCCTTCTTCTGCCAAACATGTGGTTGTGAACTGAGGCATTGCTATAGCAGCCGGGAGCCCCCAAGTGCTGGTAGAAGCCCAGATCTCATTTGCACTGATTTTCAGAGGCAGGGAGCCGAGGCATAGCCCAGCACATGGAGAACAGCCGTGCGCTTTGCTCTTTGTGTGAGCTCTGACTGCTGAAGAAGGGCCATGTCCTGTCCTAGCACTGAGCTCCTTTTGGCAAGGGAGGAAGCCATCCTCGTCCATGGGTTGCGCTTGTTTTTATGTACCTGTTGTTACATTCTCAAAGGCTTTCAAGAAAGGGAAGATCTCATAAAACAGTGACAGCTGGAGTGGAAACCTTTGCTACTTCAGAGGTTTGGCTTCAATTAGCCTCCAAAAGCTCAGAGGTCTCACCTTGGAAGTCACATACGGACATCTCAGGGAGCCAGCCCTCTCACATTTGCAAAGCAGCCTGGTCCCCACCAGCCTGTTCAGCGACACGTGTCCAGCTGCACTTGGACTGAAGGTGCCACTCATTATTTATCCCTCTTGAAGGGTTTCCAGTGTCTGAAGTGCTGGATCATAGGCTACCCTGGGACTGCAAAGCCAGTCTCCGGTCAGGCTGAAAGAGCAGAGTGCTGCAGCTCTGGGGACCACTTGCAGGAGCCCATGACCTTAGCAGAGGGTGCTACAAATCATTCCTGGAGCGCGTCAGCAGGGCTGTGCGCAACAGACCCCAGGACCAAAAGGGCAGCAGGGCTGGGGCTGACATGTTCAGGTCCTGCACATCCATCAGTAGTGTTGGACACAGAGTGCGTCACTTGCTGCTGTCTTCAGGCCACCTGCGACACGTCTGTGACCAAGCAAAGCCCTGAATAATGGGGGCACAGCCCCAGCGAGACACTGAGAACAAACATCATCATCTCTGCTTTCCGGGGAGAGGATTTTGCTAGGGTGGGAACAGAGAAAAGCAACCATGAAGCATGCTGGGGAGCGCAGATGCTGCGACACAACGTGTGCAAACCTTAACACTCAGAGCCTTTTGGGGTGTTGAATTTCTCTGGGCAGACACTGTGCTTCTGTGCGAAGGGAAATACCTAATGCCCAGATTCCTAATCTGGGTGGGAGATGCTGGAGCATAAAATATAAACAGGAGAAGAGCTTGCAAGGTGTGTAATCTGTCCTGTGGATGAAGAGAGCATCTTTCAGGATGAGCCGTCTTGGGCAGCACTTAAATGGAGCAGATCCTTGCAGAGAAGCCAATATAATTGTGGCATATTAGAAGCAAAAGGAGAAGAAGAAGGAGGATTGAGCAAGGGCTGTGGCAGGCTCGTTACAGAGGGGAAAAGCAATGTGTGTCACCTTGTAATGTGTACTCCAGGAAGGCCAATCAGGTGGAGAAGTGGAGTGAAACCACACAGCAGTTGATGGTGATGGAGGCAGGAGGGGTTACAGCCGTATTAGTCCAGCGTATGGACCGTTGATCTCTTGGTGTAGGACTTACTGGGACAGATTGTTCTGTAGGCTTAGCTGCCACCTGAAGCTGAGGAGTCTGGAGCCTCTTTGTACTGTCTTCCTTTGCCTAGAGCCATATTGGAGAGCATGGTGTTGGAGAAGGGGCTTTCTGCATGTGACTCACAACATGGGGATGAAACAGCCTTTGTCTCTGCTCAGGAGACAGAGGAAAGGGGCCAAAAACTTTTCCTTGCACAGTCACACACATCTGTGTGCAGGGTGAGTCCCTTTCCCACAGCCCTGGGCGAAACACATCCACCTCCTGGTGTGAAATCCCCCTGGATGGGGCGCATGCCATAGGGTGCACACAGCTGGCAGAGCCGTGCACTGCCCTTCGTCCAGGTTCAACCACTTGACCTTCCTAGCTTTTTTAGCTTGCAAAGCCTGAAGCGTTTCCCCAGTGCAGATCCCTCTTAGCGGATTTAAGCCCTCCATCAGTAGCCGAGCTCTTCTTAGTTACCTATTCTGGAGTGTTGCAAAGCAGCCAGAGGTTTGCAAAGCTGACACTGAAAAACATTGACCTGCAAGGCTGGAAGTCTGGAGACTTCTGCCAGCCAAGAGCTGTGTGCTTTGTAGGCAGAAGAGAGCCAGCACCCTCACGCTGAGGAGCTGACTGGGATGCACAAGCTAAAGCAGATCTGCAGCG
>NW_010531600.1:19719-23402 GCF_000687285.1 Phaethon lepturus | reverse complement strand
CTGCTGAATGTGCTAAGGTGTAATGAGGTGTGCATGTATGTGCATGTATTTCTGATGTCCGGGCATTGGGCGCGCTGCTGGGTAACACAGCTCTGCTGGCAGAGAGCTGCTGGGAGTGGACGTTTTGCTATGCCGAAGCCCGCTCCTGCTCTCTGGAGAGAGGTCCCCTCTGTAGTCTGCCCGTCCGTGCTGCTCGCAGGGGGCCACCCTTGCTGCCTCCAGGATCTAAAACTGAAATAAAGCCAAGGAAGTTGCCGAGCATCCTTTGTGGAGGTGACAGAGCTACGGAGGGGGATGAGAGTCCCGTCATGTTGTGAGCGGTAGGAAGGCAGGCTCACGACAGCCGCGGCTGATGCAAACCTGCATCGTGCAGAGCATGTGCGTGGGGGTCCGCTGCTGGGGGCCAGTCCTGGCAGCCCCACATCCATGCGTCCGTCCAAGCGCAGACCTCCAACCGGGTGGGAGAGCTCTGCTCACCATTTGCATTGTTTGCGTGCAAGCCTGCTCCCGGGGGGACGGTAAGCCAAGCCCGGAGCACTTGCTCCCGAGGGGAGTCTCCAGCCAGAGCCATGAACTTGAGACTTCGTAGGATGAGTCACAGAGAGCCTCTGATTCCAGCCAAGCCACAAGCCCTGGTCGGTTGGACTCTGCTGCATCTGCGGATTGCCTGCACTATGGTATGGTTGCTCCAGCTGAGACTATGCTGTGCAAATGAGAAACTGAGGCACACGGGAGTGAGGATGTATTAAATCCAGAAGCTAATGTCTTGTCTGTCTACTCCTCTCCCTGCAATTTCCCACGGGAAGCCTCCAAGTGTGGCCATAACTAGGAGCCTGGAGATCTGCCACAACCTGTGCCAGCTGCGGAGACAACTGGAGAGACTTGGACCAAAGCATGAGAATCCAGTGACATTGCTCAGGAGTGGGAAGGGGCTGCTGAGCCCTGCAGGACTCCTGCTGTTGGGAGGGGATGTAGCATTACCTGGGATGCAGCAAGATGCCTGGCTGGTGATCACATCCAAGTTCCTGTGCTCAGCAGACTTGAAAATTGTTTTTACCTTTGTGGTGGGAAGCATGAGGTAATTGCTCTGTGTGCTTGTCTCTTTTTCCCTTCGAGTGAGGATCCCTGCTGTGTGGCATTGGGGAAGGGCAGCTCAGGAGCTTGGGTCCCCGCTGGTTCCTCCCACCTCTTAGAGAATTACATGAGCCACTTGCTAGTAAGCTGTAGCACCATTCCCACTGGTGGTCCTTCTGGAAGTCTATTCGTTTTATTGGAACTTTTTTCTGTCTCAGCTATTTCCAGGGCTTTGCCCCTGAGGACCCTCCCCAGCTTTGCCCAGTAATCCCAGCCCTTGCCTTGCCCTCTCGCAGCATCACAGGGCACAGCCCTTTGGTGGCTAAGAGAATGGGTGTTGCTTCTCTTTGTTCTTGGAGGGTACTTGTCCTCTCTTGCTGGACCCATCACAAGCATCCTTTTCTTGGCCTTGGTTGGGCGTGATAGCTCTGCCAGCTCCATGGTTCTTGTCAGCAGAGAGCCTTTAGGGACACCTTCAAGCTGCCTCACTGCCCTTCCCATCGTGTCAATGGTGCTTTGCTGATTTACAGCCACACGCGCTGGGTCTGCCCCCATGCAGGCAACTCCTCCAGCTCTCAGCCCTGAGGCAGACATGTACTTATGTCCCTCCCATCTTGCAAAGAGAGTTTCTGTTGTTTTTAACCCAAGTTGTTGGAGACTGGTCCTTGCTTTTATGGAGAGTGAGCCCTGAATATTCAAGAAACAGCACTGAACTCGGTGTGACCATGGTTGGCAGGTTCTGGCTCATAATTAATTAGCATTGATCGTGCTTCACTTCCAAGAGTGGAGGAAGGAGCTGCAGCTCAGGGAAGCAGTGAAGTGTTGCAATATAATCACTGCGGCCATTTTCATGCTGTCGGTCGGTGCTCTTCAAAAGTTACATAGCTGCTGCGATGGCAGCACAGGAGACAGAAAGGAAACTCCTGGGGGAATAGTAATGACATGGGACTTCGGAAACTGTCATTTTAAAACAAACATTTGTTTATGCAGGGTTGGATTTATTTTTTTTTCTGGTTCTTGGCATTGGCGTAGCTTGACTTAGCCTTAGTGAAGGTGCTGCTTGTGTCTTCTGCATGGCAGCAAGTCAGCGCGGGGCCCATCAGCCTGCCAGGAGATTCAGCTATTGAAGCGTGGAACCTCCATGTGCTCCCTTTGCTCCCAGCTCCCCTGTCTTGAGTGCAGCAGCAACAAAAAAGTGCTCTTTAGGAGGTGTATATGTGCCTTGTCCCCAAGAAATTTGCGGGGGGCTGGGGGGATCAGTCACTTGAGTGTGGAGGTGTCTACCCTATCTGAGCAAGACACCCAGTAGTCAGCCTTTCCTTGTGATGGTGAGCCTTCCTTCCATGTGGGGTTGTCCATCTCACTCCATAACCTGGGCAAGTCTTTTCCGCTGAGTTCTGTGAGTCCATGGGCTTCTGCATCCATGATGCATTTATTTCTCCATATTTCTGCAATTACATTCTTGGAAGCTTCAGAGAGATGGCTGTGGGCATCCTTCTATTGATCCATGGGTAGGACTTTAGGATATAAACCCAGAATGAAAACTTCAGGATTCAGGTAGGCAGATTTAATGCCATTACGTTCTTCATCCTTCCCTAAATCACAGCTCCAGAATGAAGACCACATGGCAAGAGCCACCAAGAGCGCATCCCAGCTTTTTTAACATGTTACGTGGTGTTGCAAACCTGTTTCCAAGTGAATATTGAACCCTCCTCTACAAGCTGAGTATTCATATTGTGGTCTGGGCCAGCAGCTCCCAAGTCTATCCTTGCACAGCACATGCCAGCGGGTCCCAGTCAGGCTGTGTCCACATGCTGGGAGCCCTGGGCTCTGGGGGACTTTCTCTCCCACACAACACACGTGCACGGCTGGCTTGCCAGGGTGCTGGGAAAGCAGTGCCAGGGCTGGAAGAGGGGCGGGAGGTGGGTGTCAGCAGGTAGAGACGTTCGAGACAAACCCGGTGGGCTGTAGCACGAGGGATTAGTTGGATATGGGCTGTTAGCTGATTTAATTGTGTTTTGTTTCCTGCAGTGAGTTTGGGCCATTTTTCTTAACTTGCTTAGCCCTGAGGAGTTTTTTAGTATAACCAGTATTTACAGAAGGCTTTTCACTTTGCTCCTTCAGGGGGAATCACCAATGTACACCACAGCAGCCATTTCATAGCCCCACAAGCCACCGCTGCAGCGTCCGAGTGCTGGCATCCTGGGGGACACACGGGGATTCAAGATGGATAAAAAGACACCAGCGCAAATGAATTCTGTTCTTTGGGTGCTTGTATTTCAGCAAGGGCCAGGAGAGGCAAACCATACCCTGGGGTCGATGTACTGGGTGCCAGAGGACCACAGGGGAGATGCAAAATCAGAGCGTAGCTGTGATGCAGACAACTTGCACACCCTTGGGTGTCATTTAATCTGCTTCGGGGACTTCAGTTCTGTCTGTAAGGTGGGGAGAGTGATGCTCCCCTCGTTTGTCTCATCTGTTTGAGTTGTCAGCTCGTTGCGGAGAGAGCTGCCTCTTGCTGGGTGCCGGCACAGAGCAGAGGGTGACAGGGTGCCCGTGCTCTGGAGGCGGCCGGCAGCGCGGCAGCGGGGGTGGTGGGGGAGAGGCGC
>NW_010531600.1:13691-19699 GCF_000687285.1 Phaethon lepturus | reverse complement strand
GGCCTCTTGGTGGGGAAGGCAAGCGTGTGCCTGCCAGTCTGTCCCGAGCAGAGCTGTCGGGGAATATCCTCAGGGGAGCCATTTTCTGTTGGAAAATGAAACCCCATCCGCATCCAAACGTTTTACAAAATTTCTCTGGCGGGAGGGAAGTTGTGGGATGAGGGGAAGGGCTGCAGTATGTCTTTTTGGTATCTTTCAGAAACAGTTAGGCTTTTCACTTCAAATGGACACCCCCCTCCCCCGACAAAAGGGTTGCAAAGCCTTTCGTACGACAGTGTGGTAGTTTTGAAAAAAAAACTTAAAAATATGAAACCCCTTGGTTTCCTTCTGCAGAAAGACCCTTCCTCTTTTTTTTTTTTTTTCTCTTTAAAGGAGAAGTTTTGGAAGTTTGGGCTTTTGCCTTGATGGGGCCAGAGCAGCGTTTCCAACTTCATGGCATCCTGAGCTTGCCCTGGCCGTGCCAGAGCAGCGAGGGGCTGCGAGCGCCGGAGCCCGGAGGAGCCGGAGCATCTCCTCCAGCCCATCCCCACACAGGCGGCCGCTCTCCCCGTCGCCGTCCTCCCGCAAGCCAGCAGCCGCTCTCCCTGGGTGGGCTGCAAAGCATCCTCTTTTTGCTCTGCTTCAGTTTGTTTTCTATTCATGGCCTCAAGCCGGAGGTAGGGGAAGAGCTGCTTGCTGCCTGTAGCTGCTTTCCATACGTGCGTGCATAGATTTGCACTGATTTTCTCTCCTTACGGACTTTCTTGTATTCCCCCTCCCGCAGGCAGTGTGTGTGGTTGTTTGCAGGCTCCTGCCTGTGGGCAATTTCCTCCTTCTCCTTACTACCATTCACTCCCTCATCCCTTCTCTTCCTCCCTCCTGAAAGAGACAGCCTCTCACAGCCGACTCATTTCAGAGATGTTTTTTCACTGCCGAAGCCAAGATTCTTCTCTCTCCCACCACGCTTAGTCTGGAAGTGGGAGGGGGAAGCAGGTTTTCGGGTTGTTTTTTGGTTTTCTTTTTTCAACAATAAATAATTTCAGCTTGCTGAAGAGGCAGGAGAGCAAAGCCTGCGTTAGGCTACATTGAAATACTCCATTTGTTCTTGGAGTCTTTCTCCCCTCTCCAGAAAGCTTCCTCTAGTGTTTAATTTTAAAGCAAGTCACTATTATTTTTTGTTCTCTTACTTTCCAGAAGAGATTCCCATATTATTTCAGCTTGCCTGGAGATTTACACACACGCTAGAACTTCTTCCTTTGGCTTTTCTTTCCTCTTTGCTTTCTTTTTGTCGGGGTTAAAAGCCCCAAGTCAGCAAGGTACTTAAACACATGCTGAAAGTTAAGGGCTCGCCTAAGTGCTTTGCTGACTTGGGGCCAAATATGTTTTCTCAAGTCCTTTAAAAGCTTCAGAACCTGAATTCAAAACGTTTTACAGAAATTCCAGAATTCAAGCATCTCTTGCACTAATATTAGTTGTAATTCAGTAGTGCCTTCAGATAACTGGAGCTCTAGAAGTGGTGAGCTTCTGTATAATCTTACTTTCAGAAAGCATGCTTCCCTAAAATCTTCTGCTGCTTCAAACCCAAGAGCTCTCCAGAGAGCTGAGCACGTTTATTTGTATTTCAGTCAATGAACATAACTGGCCTTTTAGCTGTTGTTTTGCAATAAGACACTCAAAGCTTTTAAGTGTTGAAATTTAGGAAATAATGGGCAATTAGTTCAAATCATACTGAATGAATGTCTGCTCCTGAACTAACATTTGCGCATCATCCCCAACACAGGGAAGAAAAAAAAGCCCACCAACTTGAGGGCTCTCAGAAACAGCAGCATCAGTCACTGGAGGTTGGGAGGTGGTCTGGAAGGTGGGCTGAGCTCCCGTTGCGCAGACCCTGAGGGCAGCGCTGGTCTCTGCTTTCGAGAGTTCAGTCGGATGGGTGGCAATAAAAGCGGCACCGAGAGGGAATAGCGGTGGGTTGACGAGCAGGAGGAGGTGTTTCCAGAAACAGAGAGGCAGCCAGCGTCAAAGACAAACTACGGGGCGGTTGTTATGGGCTCTGCATGATGAACCCGGGGGCCTCTGCCACCAGCCAGCCGATGAGGGCTGCTTGGAAATGCTCAGCTGCTGGGTGAAGGGCATCTTCTTCAGAGCTTTTGGAACGGGTGCTGGACACCAGTTCTTCAAGGCACCAGTGATGGAGCAGGACCAGGCAGGAGATGGCTTAATTAACATCCCTCTGAGGAGCTGCATGCACCCTCCTCTGAAAGCACTCTGTGCTGCTGCTGGGAATGGGAGACCAGCTGGAAGCTCCCAGCTTACTGTCCTCATCCTAAGGCTTTCTTTTCAGAGGTGAAAAGCTGCGTGAGCTTCTACCCTGTGCTTTGTAGGGATATGTGTGTGCTTCTGCACAAGGCAGGCAAAGCCTCTGCCCGTATGCCCCAAAGCATCATGTGTGTGCAGCCTCCTGCTGTCTTGTAGGCGTGCTCTGTGAGCTGAGCAGAAGCCATTTGGGGACGACGATACTGCAGCCATGTCATCTATGGCCCAGATACACCTTCCAGCCCATAACCAGAAACCCAGCCTCACTCATTCCCCGGCTGGAGCCTGCTCCCAAGCTCTGCTTCAGATCCGGGAGCTCTGTGCCGGGGTCCTGTCATGATCTGCCATGCTTTTTTAGCTATACTCAGGGATCTATCTTGATGTCTCTGGTGGAAATAACGTGCTTTCCAGTGTGCCATGGGTTTGATACATTGCTGTCTTTCACCCCAGAGGTGTTTGCACCCAGCAGATGCTCTGTGTGACTGTCAGGCTACAGCTCCACAGCTGTGCCACAGCTCAGCACACGCTGGTGATTGTTTTCAGGCTTGGCTTTGCTTGAGGATCCTTTGGAGTGAAAGGCATGAAATGCAAATGTAGTATTTTGTTATTGCTGAGGCATATCCTGAGGCCTTGGCTTAATTGTTAATACAGCCCCTGATGGGCAGAGTAGATGGTTGCCTTATTATTAATATTACCTTGAAGTCATCACCAGGCTCCAGAAGTGCAAGTGTTACTTGGAGAAGTGAGTGATGGTGGCTGAGTCAAAAAAAAAAATTACTTGGGAATATGCTTCCCATTTTATCAGGACCTATTCTTCCCACCCTCTGTTCACCATGGTGGGCTGGCAGCAGCTCAGTTCTTCTGTTATCCCATAGCCGCATGCATAAAGAAAAGTCTTGGTGTTGGTGCAGGGGGAAGAAGGCTCTTTCTTGGGAAGAAACAAGTCCTGGGGTCTAACCTCCGATGGATGTAGGGGTGGAGGAAAAGGTATTGCTGTTTCTGTTGGGAGTTCCTGGGCACAGGACATCACTGGGAATATTTCAGTGCTGCCCTGTGTCTCAGTGCTGCAGGTTGCACTCTGGCTTTGATTTCTAAATCTAGCCTGGGCGATGCCTTTGAGTCCTGGACCCTGTACCTCCTCCTTGCCAGGGCTGGGTCACACGGAGGAGGATGAACCTCCCATACCTGTGGTTAAGAAAGCAGAGGAGTTTTTCCATCCTTGGGCCACAGAAGTTCATGTGTTTAGTTGCAGTGGTCCCAGCTTCAAGCCCAGCTGCTGCCGATCCACCCAGGGGTGTGAGCGTTACGTCTGTAAGCGACAAGCCACTGGCCTACAGCAGGCAAAACCCAAGCCAACAGACAGACAGAAAGAGCCTGAGGGGCTGAATTTTAGAGCTATTAAATGATTAAATGCAAGGGAAAAAAAAGTTAATTTAACATCGCGGTTGTGATTTTACACACCCAAGAGCCTGGAAATTGAGAGCTCCGCTTCTCACACAGGGATCGTAACTTGGCACTGCACAGATTGTACAGTATGTAAAATTAGACCGGAGAAATAGTAAATATGCTGCAGGGACCAATACTGTCTTGGCAGAAGGAGGATGGACTGAGTGGGACCCAACAGGTCTTTTATGCCTCTGACTTCCATAATTCTGTGCTAATAAAAAAAATATTGCACAATGCCTGATGCTAATCTGCAGCCTTGAGTGGGGTGAAGCAGGAGCCGGCTTGTTAAGCGAACAAGTAGCGGTGGCCCCTGGTGTATTCGTGCGGAGGAAGGCTGTTGTTTGAGGATGGGCACGTGGCAAACAGTGGTGGGGAAGTGTACGCTGTGCACCGGGCTTAAAAGGCAGGCTGCGGTCAGCGGGGTGCGAGGTGCCCCGATGTCTCTATCCAGCGCTGGCCCCCTCCCCAAAGCTGGGTAAATACAGATGTCTTCACGCTGTTGCTGGACCACAGTGAGTTCTTCTTGTGTTTACGGCTGTGATTTGGACACCTAATTCCGAATTGTATTGATTTCTCCTTAAACGGCATTGAAAAGCCTGATCTCAGCACTCTTTTGTGGCCTAGAGTTATTTGCCCTGTCTGCATGAAAACGCAGGACCAGGAAACAAGCCTTTAATTCAGCCGCGGTGCTAACACCAGTCACCTGGCAGCCAAGGGCGAAGGCTCAAGTGAGCTTGGCTTGGAGGATATCGGTGGGATTTTTCTGCTGTGTGCTGGTTCCTGTTAGTGCCACTCGTCTCCCTCTGGTCCTCCAACACCTTCTCCTCCATATCATCCCACCCCACGTGCTGGAGCAGGCACAATCTAGATGGAGGAGTTGCTGCTTCACCAGGCAACTGCTCTTCCTCAGGATGGGTCATCTCAAGTTGATTTTGCAAGGGAGACAAGTGGGCAAGGGCATCCAGCCTTCCCTTTGCCTTGGGATGAAAACGGTGTCAGAGCCAAGCCTGTCCTGGCCAGGAAAGCACTTGGAGTCCCAGCACACAGGCATTTTTGGACCAGAAGAGCTAGAACATCGAAGCGAAGGTCTCACCAAGGTCTCCTGCTGGAAAACAGGTCAACACATGAACTCAGGTCCCCTCCTGGGATGCAAGAGCAAAGTCTCCTGGGGAAAAAAAGCCAAGATCACCAACCCAACAGCATCCAGACCTCCCTGCTGCAGAGCAGGTGAGACAGAAAAGCAGAAGTAGCAGCAGAGGCACATATTCTCCCGGTCCTGCACATGGCAACACAAGACGAGGTATGCAACCATTGCAGATGGGTACACACCAGCATTAGCACCCTCTGGCGGTGTTCAGTCCTGCCCCGAAGTCATGGGAAAGGGCAGCCTCTTCGGGGTCTTCTACCCATGCATGGCTGGAGAGACCCTGTTACCGAGGCAGGATGGACTTCGTTGCTGTTCCCAGGTTTGTTTGTCCTCCATGGCTGGGGACAAGTTGGTGTTGGGGCAGCATGCTGCTGTACAGCCCCTGCTGCTCCCAACAAGAGCTGAGTGTGACGGCACGTGGGGAAACAAGTCTGCCTCTGACATGGAGCCTTTCTGGCTTGCAGTGAGGAGCACTGCCAGTGTGATGCTCCAGCCTGATGTGGTTTGGCAGGTCTAAAGAGCTGCGAGAGAGGCTCCATCCCAGCACGGGACTGCCAAAAATGCATCAAGACCAGTAGGAGACACGGACGTAGAGTCTTGTCCTGGCACAGGAGGGCATGCTCTGCCTTGGTGAGGGTCAAAGCCGTTGGTTCAGCCAGTCTAACAGTGTGATATAAGCAGAAAAATGATACTGAAGTTACTCGTCTGCTAAGGCAGCTTCCTCCATCCTGCTACCATGTCTCCCAGCCAGGGCTCAGCATGGGACCACAGCCCACAAAGCACGGGGAGCTGCCGCATCCCTTGAGGCTGAGCCAGTGCTGCAGCAAGGACTTGGCCCTCGCTTCTGCTGTGAGTTTGTGTTGCTTCTGCTCCCAGCAGTGGGTTTCTGTTCTGTGGTTTCCCACTGGCTTTAGAACTGCATTTTCTCCCCAGGAGGGTGCTTATGTCCTGCCACTGCAGAGCCTTCTGGAGCCCCATGCACAAGCTGTGCAAGTGCCACCATTCTGACTGTGCCACCATCCCAGCTGTGCCACCTGGAGCTCAGGGACAGAGTCCCAGGGACAGCATGCCAAGCCGGTAGCAGAGCAGGCATCACACCTCCCCACTGCTGGACCATTGG
>NW_010531600.1:5603-13660 GCF_000687285.1 Phaethon lepturus | reverse complement strand
CCACCACCCCTCCCCCCTGCTGGACCATTGGGTCCAGGAGGGAGCCTGTGGCGTGGATTAGCATTTGTGACAATGGCATATTTGATTGCAAAAGTGTCCCTTCATCCTCAGAATGTCCCAGTAGATACTGCATTAAATTTCATGGAAGAAGCATCAGCCTCCTGCAGCTGAGTGGCTAAAAGGGCCACGAAGGCCCTTTTCACCCTGCGATGGACATCCCTATCTGTGTCTGGGATATGGCTGCAGAGGGAGGTGCACTCAGCTGCAGAGCAATGGTGGGAGGTCAGGCTGCTGCAAAGCTGGATGAGAGCTTCCTCAGGGGCAGCAGGGCTTTGCTACCCCTCACAGGACATTTTGTGGTCACATCCAGGCCAAGAGAAGAGGCTCTTCTGCCCTGGAGCTTGCCCTGAGCCGAGCACGTCGGAGAGGAAAAGTGCCTCCTTTACAGCACCCCTGAAGTAACCCAAGGTCTGCTTCCAGGCTGGTGTGGAGTGATCGAGTACAAGTCCTTTAGCACCCACATGTTATCTCTTAATTAAAGTTTCTTGCTAATTACTTTTTCTTGTCAAGAGAGCAAAGCTGCTGACTCTGGGGATTTACCAAAGTAGAGCAAACAAACGTGAGCACTGCTTGCTGCAATTCTTCATTAATGGAGAAAATTAACTTGGAACGGTCCATATCTTTGGCTACATTGATGACACTTAATTACGCCTGTTTCCTTACAAAGATGTATCTAGTTTTAAATCACTCGTGGAAGAACTGCCTCCTTAAGCATGAAATTCCTTCTCCTTGAAGGGAAGGTTTCTGCTGGCAGCAAAAGCTGTGCAAAGACTAGGCGGCATCAGAGGGAATAGATGTGAGGAGATCAAGGATGGGGTGTGCTGCCGGAAGCTGGTGTTGGGAAACCTTCTACAGGACCAGGGGCTGTTTCATCTCAAGAAGGACAGACCTCAGTGCTGTGAAGCTGCAGATGGGAGCAAGACCACAAGCATCCCTTGGGCATGGTCAGTGATGCCCGTACTGGCCAGCACGGGTGCACGAGCAGGAGAGAAGCCACAGAATTGTGCCTCTGCTCTGTGAGACCCAGACCCAGTGGTCAGGAACGTCCTCCTCCATGCGGGAAGGATGATGGAGATGGCCAAGCCACCTCTTCCCCAGGCACCGGCACATGAGTCACTGCTGCAAGGAGGCAGGACAGCCTGGGACAGAGCTGAGCAGAGGCGCTTGCAGCTGTGTCCAGCCAAGGTGGGGATCAGTGCTCCCCTCCTTCCCTCCCCACGCTGGATGGGCTGTTTCCCCTCGCCGTCCCGACCCTCTAAGGCTCCCCACTCATCTCCTGTGGGCTTATTAATTTCACTTACCATGGGAAGTTGCAGGGTGCAAGACCTCGCCGGTTTATCTGCTTGGAAAGCTCGTGGCATAGCCCTGGCACTGTGTAAATATTAAATGTATAAATTATGAATACATACACAGAGAGCTAATTAGCTGCTGATATGGTTATTCGTGGCTGGCTGCTTAGCTCTGGGAGGAACCTATGAAGGCTAATGGGGGTGATGTGAAGGCCCCCGTGTCTGACGGCATATATGTAATTCTCCATCCCACTGCAGAAGTGCTCCATGACCTGTCAGGGTAAGTGGGGACATGTTCTTTCTCGCTGCCTCAGTTTCCCCATCTGCAAAAGAGGGGCAGAGCCAGAGGCTGTGCATCCTGCAGAGGAGAAGAGTGCTTGTGTCTGTCCCCAGAAAAGCTTCGGTGCCTTCCTTTTGCTCGCGCTCTGTTTACACTAGCCACAACCCTGCGGAGCGTTTGGTCAGGGGGCTCCAGGGGGAACAGCTGGCCCCATCCGCCTGCAAATCACTGTGACAGCGAGGACAGTTTTGGCCCCCACGAGTACATGCTGGAGTTTTGCTCCCAACAGACCCTGTCACAGAGAGCCCCATTGAGGGGCTGCGGTGCTGGGAATGCAAACCATCTTACCCTCTTCCTCTACTCACTGTTCAAAAGACCCCTCGAGCACAGACCCCCAGGGCCACATCTATGGCACGGCTCCGTGCATGTTGCGTAGGGCAGTGCCCAGCAGCACGCTTGCCCGTGCTGGCAGAGTGGGAGCCGCAGTGGGAGCAGAGGGAGATCAGCCAGGGGAGGTGGAGGGTCTCAAGAGGCGTTTTGCTCCTTCCCAGCATGGTGCATGCCAGGGCAGCCCTCGAGTTTGCAGGATTTCCCTGTGTTCTTGCCCTTGCAGTCTTGAGGCAGGTCAAGATTCATTAAGAAGGAAAATGAGGATGATGTTTCTGTTGAGGAGCTCCAGCTGAGCAGGGTGGGTTTGGGAAGCATCAGACATGTTCCTATGGGCCCTGCGTCTCAGCTGCTTCGTCTCATCTTCCCTCTGTGTCCCTCAGTTGGACTCCTGTCCCGTTGGTCGCTGTTGCATTGCAGTTGAGCCATCGAGTTGTCATCTGTCATCTCTAAGAGGGCAGCTCGCAGCTCGTTTCACCAAGCTGCCCCAGGTCCACTGATGGGAGCCGTGTGTGTCAGTCCCACGGGTGACTCCCATCTTCCCTCCTCTGCAGCTTTGCAGGGCTGTGGGTAAAGCTGTAATTTCTGCCTTTGTTAAGCCATCACCATGGCTCCTCTCTAGCTCCGGGACTTCATGTCATAAACCGTGCTGTGCCTGGCTGGTGTGCTGTGCAGCAGCAGAGAGTGTGGCACTTGGTGGGGTTGGATGCTCAGAGGCATGGTACTGGTTGGATTGCAGGTTCACAACTTTTCCATCACGTGTCCTTCACCCTTTTGAGAAGCAGGGTGGTGTAGGGACAGGGCAGCATCTCTAAGTATCAATTCTAGCCAATGATCACAGCAGCGTTGGTGGAAAGGGATCTTCGGAGGTGTCTAGTCCAGTGTCCCACTCAGAAAAGAGCTATCCTCAACAGCAGACCAGATCAGCCACGGCTTTGTCAAGAGCCCTGACAACCTCCAAAGATGGAAAATCACCCCCCTCTGTACTCCTGTGGGTACCTGTCCCAGCGGTGCCACCACCCTCCTGGAGTAAAATTTTTCTCCATATCCAGCTTGAACCTCCTGAGCTGCAGCCCCTGGCTGTTGGCCCTCATTCTGCTCATGTCACCAGTCAATGTCCATCCAGCAGGGCTGGCCCTGCACCGCAGGCACCGCCATCTTGGTCATCGATCCCATGTGTTACTAGTGATGTGATGACCAGGAGAGTGGACAAACCTCCCTCCCTTCGTGGGTGGGCTGGGGGGGTGTCCTGCCCATACCCAGCCTGTGGAAAGTGGAGGCTCCCAGTAAAAGCTCTGGTCAGCCTTGCCCATCCCTATCCTAAAGCAGAAGTGGTGTCTGCAGCACGAGACAGGGCTGCTCCGGTGTTGGGGCGAGGGGCTGTCCCCATGGTGCCCCTTCCCAAAGGGGCTGCCACACGTTCTCACGGCGTTGTGGTTGGGTGGGACTCCCACACCTGACACAGGGCAGGGATGTTGGGACCTGTCTCAACTCCAGTAAGAGCCTCAACAAACACAGCTGGGAGAAACACCTCCTCTGAAGCTGTGCCTTGGGTTTCTCCTTCGTCAGGGGCCTTAAATCATTGCCTTGGAAAGGAGCATTGCTTTCAAAGACCTGTCTTCCAGGAATGGCTCCCTCAGCCCTTCTGGATGAATGCCAATGTGTTTGCACTGTATTTAAGGACAAATAGGAAATAATTCAAGGTGCCTTTCCCCCTTCCTAGCTCAGTCCTGCTGCCACCAGACAAGATCTCAGCCACAGTCCTGAGAAGCAGAGCTGATCACCCCAGAGCTTTCCCCGACTCTCAAACCTTCCCTGGGTCTAGGGACCGGGCAGGGAGGAGACAGGCAAGGCAGGCAGCTCTGTGGGTCCATTGCTGCACTGAGCCTTTCTCCATGCAAGGCTGGTGGGTGTTGCAGCATCTCCAGTGTCTCTGCCAAGCAGATCCCCAAGTGTAGAGTGAATGTCTTTACCTTATGCAATAGAGGAAATTAGAGGGGAACTTGAGTGAGGTGCTGAGACTCTTACTTTATCTCTGTTTTCTGTATCTGTCCATCCACCCATCTGCTTAGTGTGAATGTCTTTACCTTATGCAATAGAGGAAATTAGAGGGGAACTTGAGTGAGGTGCTGAGACTCTTACTTTATCTCTGTTTTCTGTATCTGTCCATCCACCCATCTGCTTAGTCATCTGTCCATCCATCCATCCATCCATCCATCCATCCATCCATCCATCCATCCATCCATCCATCCACCTCCACAGCCATTCAGACAGCCAACCATCCACCCAACACCACTATGATTCATTGGTCCTTCCATCCCTCCCTCCACCCATGCACCCATCTGTCCACCCATCCCGCCGTCCACATACGCAGCCAGCCAGCTGCTTATATGCTTATCCCTCCATCCTCTTACACGCTTCTGCATCCCTGTATATGCCCATCTATCTATCCATCCATCCATCCATCCATCCACTTGCACAGTCATCCATCCTTTCATCTTCATACACTTCCCTCCATCCCATCTGTGCCCATCCACGCGGCTGTCCATCTGTCTGTGATCACACACATTCATTCATCCATCCATTCACCCATCTATCTTCTTCCACACTTCTGTCTATCTGCCTGTTTATCTGGGCCCATTCCAGCTACCACTCCTCACACAGATGCCTCAGCTTAGATGTTCTCCTCTCTTTCTGCCTGTCAGTATATGCTCTAAGCTTTTCCAAGACACTTGAAACACCCTTGTCTGATGAGTGCAGTTTCTCAAAGGTCCCCATCCTTGGCTAGTGTCTGAGATGATCTTGGGGCATCTCACCAGCATCTTTCTTACTCACTACAACCCATTTTTTACCTGTCTCTTCTTATCACCCCTTTCCCAGCAGGGAAACAGCATCCCCAAAGTTGCTATTTCCCTGTCAGAAGTAGGTGTCCTGACAAACCATCTGCAGGACAACTCAGAGCTGCCAGGGACTCCTCCAGGGCCAGCTTCACCCTGGGGCCCTCTCCTTTGCAGATGGGCTCAGGCTCTGGGCTTTCATATAAGGAATGGCTGGATCATGCCCATGTGGTCCCACCTATCAACAGGACCCAGGAGCTGATGTCTAGAGAGAGCAGAAAGAGCAGGACAAGCACAGGGGGTGCTTCTCCCCTCCCTCCCCACCACCAGCTGCCTGCATCCTCCCCGGGCTCACTGGGCAGCTCATGGTTTTACCGCCCTGGGTGGTGTCTTCTGCTATGGTTTCATTTAATCACCATTTTCCCTCAAATGTTGACATCCACAGCATCTGTCGGACATGGTTGTCTGTAATTTAATCACACTTCGTGCAAAAAAGCACTTTCTTTTGCTTGTTTTCATTTGCTGCACCTTATTTTATTAGGAGAAAGAGGAAGCGGTCCTTCTCTATTCATCCTTTCCGTGTCACTCATCATTGCTTAGGTGTCCATCACGTCTCTGCTCAGTTGTCTCCTTTTACAGATGAAGGGATCAAGTCTGCTAAGCCATCCTTACGTGGGGGCTGTTTCCAGCCTTTGCTATTCCCCTTTCCTTTCTCTGCTCTGTTTTCAGATGAACTGTACTCCTGATGGCACAGGGACAGATTTGTGCGTGGCTTTCAGGGTACAGTGCTTTCCGTTTTTTTCTCAGTCCCTTTCTGAACAATTCCTAGCATTGAGTTCATGGTTTTGGTCACCACTGAGCTGCTGTTTTTGGGGAGGTGAGCATGATGACTGCAAGATAAGTTTCCATGGAGGCTGCAGCTCATTTGGAGCCGTGAGTGCATAGGGGAAGCAAGGCTTCATTTTCCCTGTGTGGACCCCTGTGCTTTTATCGACACGGTGTTAACTGCGCGGTGGGTCTGTAGTGTGATGTCCTTCTGCAACGCTTTTGCACCCAGATGTAATTTGGCTGCCCTGGCAGCCTCAGCAGCACACTGTCTCTCCTCACTGCCTCGACCCCCTTTTCCCTGTGAGTTATGAGGGTGTTGGGCAGCTCTGATCCAGCTCTGATCTCTGCTGAACTTCACCGGTGACGTCTTCTACTGCCACCTCCAATGGCTTGTTCTCACCTTTGGTCTCCTGACCTTTACCTGCTATAAATCCTTTCAAGGACTTTCCTTGTGTGTCAGGGCTGGTTGGTTTCCTTGGCAGGCACCTTGTCAAATGTGTTTTTGAAACCCAGGAGTATTTTGAGAACTGAACCACGCTTGTCTGTGCACAGAGGCTTGATGAAGCCTTGAAGGAACCTCATCCCCTGCTGACCCGCCTGTCCTGCTTCACCCCGTGTCATGCACACACACGCGGTTTTATCCTTGCCACACACAGCTCAGCACAGCCAGTGTAGCAACACAGGAAAGATTCAATTGCTAAGGATCATTAATGAACGTCAGCTCGAGCTCCTGTCCAGAAACCTGAGAAAATTCAATTAGGCAGCTGGTGCCCAATGAGCTGTATTGCCCCACTCGCAAGATGTTAAATCAAACAGCTCAGCAAGGCATCATGCTATTGTAGGGAGAGAAGAAAAGCCAGGCAGGGACACAAACATAGCATGTAGCAAGCAGCTGCCCCATTCCGAAGCACGGCACGGTTAGGTTGCAGTCTTCCCCTCTGATTTCCTGGGCAGGGAATCGCAAGCACTGCTACCTGCTTCCCACCTCTGCTAGTAAGTAACTCGAGTTTGCTGGTGACAAGTCCTGGGGCTCTGTCACCATTCTGCTGGGAATTTCCGATGTGTGCACTTGGTTTGCATCCTGCAACAAGCCACGTAGATACAAGGGTGGCAATGACTGGCTGGTGTGAGCACCTGCCTGTCCTGTGGAGCATTTGGCTGGTGCAGCCCTGACATGTCTCCTCTAAAGTAAAGGTCAGAGGAAGGCATCTTGTGAGACAGAGGTGGTCCATGAGTCCTTATCTCCTGGTCCTTGCCGGCGGATTCACTCTGAGGTTAAAATAAAACGTTATCAGAGCCAGGAAGAGAACTTAGGCTTCCCTGGCCACCAACACGGTCAGTGCCCCAGTCCTTCCCCCGCTTCTTATACAAGTGATGGTAAGATGCTGTTTCCAAGGCAGCCCTGCCCATGGGCCTCTGAGCTCACCTGGTTTTCCTCTCTTCCTCCTCACAGACAGCCACATCCAGTATGAGCGGGTAGGTGCAGATGTGACCATGAAGTGTGGCTCCATGGACTGGGACGCGGCCGTGACCTGGACAGCCAATGGCACCGACATCGATGAGTCCCACCTCAACGGTTCCTACCTGATCCTGAAGAATGTCGACCTGACGCAGAGCGGCCGGTACTCCTGCTACGAGGGCTCCTCCTGGCACCTCGAATACCAGACCTGCCTGAGGGTGGGAAGTGAGTACCCTGGCGTGTGACATTGCGGGGGGGACAGAGCCGTGCTCTCTGCTCCCATATTGACCCCTCACAGACCGTGCCAGCCTCTGTACTCTCCATACATACAGTTGCCTGCTGCACCCCACCGTAGGAGCTCCCCAGAATGCTGGAATCAGCCCCCCCTGCCCCAAACTTTGCATCAAAGCCGGTAGATTAAATGATGCCCCAAGAATAATTTGGGAAGGGATGTTGTTTCTCCATCCAGCCCAGTGCCATGACCACTACCTGTGCAGGTGGAAAGAGTTGGGGCTGAGCTGTCAGAGGGGGTTGCAGCTGGGAAGAAGTACTGGCTGGAGTTACTGCACCACGGTTGTTTCAGAGGAGCAGCCAAAAGGTGCTGGCGGTTGCTGTGTGCTTGTAGGGCCCCTGTGTACAGGCGTGTTGGAGGACAGAAAAATCCCAGGATTTTGCATATCTCAAGTGCGAGATGCGCTGATTCACGGGTCTCTGTGCGGGAGATAAGAGTTGCGCTGTATGTCACACAAAGCTGCGGGCTGACAGCAGCTGCGTGTTTGGTGTGCTGCTGTGTTTGTACAGCTGACAGCAACTGTGTATTTTGCGGTACGGAATCTGCAAGCGTCAGCGGTGGCTGTCTGGGCGCACCAGCCGACATGGCTGGCTGGGGGTGCGGCGGGGGGGCCCGGCCCGCGCGG
>NW_010531600.1:4070-5292 GCF_000687285.1 Phaethon lepturus | reverse complement strand
CCTAGACTGTGGTCCAGGGGCAGAGGGTCACAGGAGGACCAGCCGTGGCCAGCGTAAGCCCTGCAAATCAGGCAGGAGGGGCTCGGTGCACCTGTAGGTCCGATTGAAGAAAACCAAGTTTTGGGGATGTGGCACGGTGTCCAAGTCATGGTTTAGGGTCTGCTGGCACATGCTCCAAAGGCAAGGGGTGCTGGAAGAAACTGAAAAGCAACATGAGAAGCAGGCGAGGGGGGAGCAGTCAGCAGTGAGTAGGTGTTGGGACTGGGAGCACGGCAGGCAAAAAGGCAGCAGCAAATCAGCCAGGGGGCCCTCAGCCACGCTGTCGTGTCGGGGTGAAGAGGTGCTCACGGGTATTTCGGAGGCAGGGAAGGCAGGAGCTGGGTGCAGCACAGGCAGCAGCAGCAGCAGGAGGAGGCGGCTGTGTGGCTTCTCTGCTTGGGCATGTGCTCGCCAGGTCCCATCTGGGGAGAGGTCCCAGGCCATGCCAGTGCAGACGGGGCTGCAACCCAGATCTGGAGGAAATGAGGGGACTGGGGAAGGGGCTGCAACTTCCAACCACCTCCTCTGCAGCTGTGGCATCGCTGTGACTTTGCAATGGCTCTTCCATCTGCTAAGCACCTCGCTAATAGTAATCCCTGTCAATCCGCTCAGGGACCCCTGGGAATTGCTCAGCGTTAGAGCCCAAATCCTGCTGTTTCCTATTACTGCATGTTCCCATTTGCTGGAGGCTCACAGCCCCCATGAGCACCAGACAGCTGAGGAGCACGGTCAGACACCGCCGGGGCCACCGGAGAGGGTGACAAGTAAATAAGCGAATGCCCGGTCTTGTTAATGCAATTAAGTATGCAAGGAACTAATCAGGTGAGATGCTTTTAGTGGTAATTAATTTAATTGCCTGGATTTTAATTTAATGTTCTCCACAAGGTTTCTTTTCCCAGTGCTGCCACCCCCAGGCCCTACCTGCACCCCCCCGCCCACGTTGCTGGCTCCACCGGGTTTGTGCCCCCCCCAGGCCCTACCTGCCCCCCCCCCGCCAACTTTCTTGCCTCTACGGGGCGTGATTGATTGCGCTGGAGGTGCGCAGGCTGCTTGTGGATTTGGGAGCATCCCAGGAGGAGATAGGGATGGAGATGGGGATAGGGATAGATGGAGATGGCTGGCTCGCGGGAGGTTTGCAGCCTGGCCTTGTGGCAGGACTCCAGCCGTGGCGGACGGTGATATG
>NW_010531600.1:3304-4027 GCF_000687285.1 Phaethon lepturus | reverse complement strand
TGGGATTTTGGGCACCCAAACCTGGGATTTTGAGGGATCTTGGATTTTTTTCATTTCAGTTGGACTGGAAGTTAAATGAAAACAGGCCTGTGCCGGCATTTTCCCCTCTTACTGAGGCAACAAAAAAGATGACAGCAGCAGGAGTGAGGGTCCGGGGGCTGCACGGATCTGGGGATCTTGTTAAATAAAGGACGGTACTGGGAGCGTGCCCCCCGGGCGGGGCGGGGGCGAGGGATGCGGGGGGGAGCAGAGCGGTGCGAGGACTGGCAAAGGGTGTCGATGAGCAAAGCAAGCTCCGTCGCAGGGGTCGGCGCGCACAGGCATAAAGGGAGACCTGCCGGGAGTCAAGCTGAGCAAGACCTTGCAGGGGGAATGAAAAGAGGGGTTAGCCATATAAATACAGAGCAAACCGGGAGAGAAGAGCGGAGCTGGCTGCGCTGCCCGTTTCGCAGGAGGTTAAAGGTAAGCTCGGCAGAGGCCGGAGGACCCCCGCCGGGTCTAAGCGGCGATGCTGAGAGCAAGGGCAGCGCAGGCTGGGGGAGAGGAGGGAGGATAAAACCTGGAGATGGTCCTCCACCGTAGAGGTACCTTCAAAGAAAATGATGCATTGAAGGCTTAGGGAGCACCTCATCCTCAGGTGAGGACATCTCCTGTTCATTAGCAAGGCTCATTAGCAGCCGAGAGGATACTGGCGGGGCCCAACGGCCGGGGGGGGGGGGGCGG
>NW_010531600.1:2053-3273 GCF_000687285.1 Phaethon lepturus | reverse complement strand
GGATACTGGCGGTGCCCAGTGCCGTGGGGAGAGGTGACGTGTCTGCTCTGCTTGAGAGGAGGAAAAATCCCAGTCGGACAGCCTGACCCCACAGCACAGCGAAGCCGCGGGGCAGGCTTGGAAGGGGGAACAATTAAAGACATGGAGACAAACGGAAAATGGGAGAAAAATATAAGGGGGACTTGCCAGGGATATATCACACCCGATTAACCTGATAGCTCTCTTTGATAAGAGAACTGATTTCCTAAGCCCAGAAATGTGGTCGATGTAATCTGTCTTGACTTCAGTGAAGTATTTGCTATGATGCCACATGGGAAATTATGAGTTAAACCAGAGAAAATGTGGATTAGTATGAGAGTTGGAACATGGCTTAGGAAATGGCTAAAGGGGATCAGATTGTGCTGAAAGGGAAGCTGCTGGGAGGGATGGGGGGAGCTTCAGCATCAGCCTTCAGACCGCTTGGTGGTGTTTCCCATAATGGCTCTGGCCCAGAAGGAGCTGGGAGCTCCAATGGGACATGCCAGTGGCTGCAGAGGGACCCCAGGATTTCTGGGGTGGGGATGTCATGCTGGAGAGGCCAGGATGCTGCATAAAGAAGCATAAAGAAGGTGTTTCATTGATATACTTCGGTAGATGGGCAGGAGGACACAGGTAGCTCAGCTGGTCCTTGGGGTGGTATTTGACACCCAAGTCCACATCGTGGGGGACACATCCAGGAGCCCAGTAGCACCCAGGGAAGTGCAGATGGGGTAACTAAGCTGTCTTGTCCGCTGCAGAGGTGGGGACACTGGTGCGTATACAGTGAGGGCAGCGTGCATCCAGGTTGGGATGAGCAGGGATGGAGGAGGGGGAGGCCCCACAGACTTGCTTATCCCTGAGGGTCCCGGATCACCCATCTCCAGGGCGTGAATCATCCTGAGCACAAACCAGCCCAGGGGAAGGTGGCACTTCTCCAGGGCAGCCTCTTCCAGGGGACTTCAGGCAGCGACGTGTTGCTTGATCTCCTTTTTTTCAGGCAGCTGAGCATGAGGCGAAGGACAGGAGAGCAACCAGAATTCTCTGTGTTAATCTCCAGTGGGGGATCATCTGCCCTGCAGCCTGGAGAGCAGCAGATGCCCAAGCGAGGCCACAAGCAGGGGCTGGGGTTTTTTGCACGCCGGGCATCCCGGAGCTGAGCACCAGGAGCAGGCAGGAGGGAGGGGAAGGCTCCAGGTACCAGG
>NW_010531600.1:1827-2035 GCF_000687285.1 Phaethon lepturus | reverse complement strand
GAGCCACAGCTCTGCGTTTGGAAACACACGGCTGGAGGGCCCAGGGATGGATATAACAAAAAGACGTTGGGAAATAATGCACTCCTGAGGTTTGGCACACGGCTCCGTGCATTACAGAATGTTATAAAAATACTGCTAATGGGCCAGAGAGGAGTGGAAACGCGCGGCGGAAAGGCTGCCAGAAGCTGGAGAGCGCACATGGGAGCGG
>NW_010531600.1:939-1781 GCF_000687285.1 Phaethon lepturus | reverse complement strand
CCGTCCTTCCGTTCCCATCCCTCCGTCCCTTTCTGACCTGCTTATCTCCATCCTGACCTGGTGGCTCTGCCCACTTGCATCTCTCCTTTTGCCCCTCTGCCCGGCTTTGGGGATGCGCAGGCGATGCTGCCAGCGGTGCTGGGATGCCTGCAGCAATGAGAGAGAAAATACAGCAAAATCCCCTCCAGCAGGAGGGACTCAGGTCAGGATGCAGGCAGTGGAGTTGCCCCCCGCGTCACAGTGGTGGCACAGGGGCTCGTAGCCCAGTGCCAGCCCCAGCCCTGCCCCACGGCATCGCTGCCTCCCAGGCGGTGGTGGGAAAGGGACTGGCAGAGGGCAAGCAGCTCCGAGCTGGCCCCCTTCCTCCATGTCTGTCACTGCAGTGGCTGGCGAGAGAAAGGGGAAAAAACATGCGGTTTGACGGAAAACGACATGGAAAAACAACCAAATTAACAGAAAAACAAACAAAGCAAAACCAGAGAGAGGGAGGAGGGAAGGGGCAAAGCAACAGGAACCACATGTGAGCGGGGAGGCCGGGAGAGCCCGAGTGTGTTCTCTGGCCTGATTAACAAACGATCAAACGTCGGCCACTAATAAATAATCAGAGCCTCCCTTTTCTCTGCCTTAGAAGTCCCTTTCCTCCCAGCTGGGCTCCAGCTGCAACTGGAGGGCTGGACTGCAGTTTGGGATGTTTGGTTTTTTTTTTTTTATTGTTTTTACAACTTTTTGTCTTTTTCACCCATGCAAAACAAAGAAGGTAACATCGTCTCCATGTAAGACGTGCACCTCCAGCTCCCCAGGAGAGGAATGGAACAGCAGGGCAGGCGTGAGCATCCCACGAT
>NW_010531600.1:452-832 GCF_000687285.1 Phaethon lepturus | reverse complement strand
AAGTTTAGCTGGCTCCAGCAGCCGGCAGCGAGGACAACTGCCTCGGAGCAGCGTGCTGCCAGTCAGGCCAGTGCTCCTGCCGCTGGTGCAGATGCTGGTGGAGAAGCACAGGCTTGGGGTCAGTGCGTGCAGATATTTCCCTGCTCGTGTCCAGTGATCTGTGACGCAGGGCTTGGGTTTTTTTTTTTTTTAAAAGCCCTTATGATGGATTTTTCCCCTATGAACTTACCCAATCCCTTCCTGCGGCCATGTAAACTGAGGCTATTTCAAGAGCAGCAAGCTAGTCATGACTGCAACCATTCCCTGGCACCGGGGCCAGCTGGCAGGAAGCAGTGCCCACCCCTGCGATTCATCCCTCTCACCCTCCAAATGTCATCCTG
>NW_010531600.1:0-372 GCF_000687285.1 Phaethon lepturus | reverse complement strand
ATGGCAGGGAGTCAGCTAGTAAATTTATGTATGTGGCTGCTGATGTTCCAGCGTCGCGAGATGCACCCCAAAGCTGTTGGGTTTATTATTATTATTACTTATTACTATTCGAGAGTGCCTTGTTCATCGAAATTCAGCTTTGTTTCACGAGGCACGCATGCTCTCCAGTTGCTTCCTTTCCATGCCGAGCTGTTTGTTCACCATTGGGAAAACTCAACAGATGAACTTTGCTGCCTGTGCCCAGATTTCAGGTCTTGGCCCAGCGGGGGAGCTGGAAAGGCATGCTGGGTAACGATATGCAAATTGGCATTCCTACTTTTTAAGGAGAAGGCCAAAAAAAACCCCCCAAAACCACCCACCCAAAAACCCCAC
>NW_010531599.1:0-13386 GCF_000687285.1 Phaethon lepturus | reverse complement strand
TGGGGCACTCTCTCGCTCCCTGTGCTGCCACATAATCTTCTTATTATTTACTGTTCACGTTTGATACCGTACAGTAACAATAAAAAATAATTATAACAATAAAAACAGGTGATGTGACTGGAGTTAACAACTATTAACTTAGTCTTGTACAAAAGGGCAACAGCTTTCTTCTATTTGTTCTGACATGAAAGCTTCATTGACCACTATTTTCTGCCTTCTGCAGCACTGCAGAATTGATATGTAATAGTATCAATAGATTCAATAGTGAATTGTTACTTGTTAAACTGAGAACTTTTTTTCCTTTTCCAGTCTGGTTCCTTGCCTTGACTCCCCAGTGAATACTTTCTTTAAAACCTGTGAACCCCAGGTCCCATACTGTCAGTCCTTTCCACCAAACATAGTAAACTAACCTGTACTTTTTTGCATGAAAATCTCTAGCAAAGTCCTCCTGAAATATATTCAACTTAGCCTTTTCCCAGGAGGGCTCACTCAGGTAACATACCTTGGCTTTTGGTTGGGTCTCTCTCCAATATCTCCTCTTGGCCTTCCAATCTCATCCTCATACTTCTGTCCATGCCTAAGATTTTTCATTGAGTCCATGTCTACTGCCCCCACAAATGTCAGCTGCAGGTTCATGACTTCTTTCAATCCGTTTTGTCACAGAACGGCTACATAGTGTTTTTCTCCACATGATTAACTCAAATTCCTCAGAAGAAGAATCACAGTCCTTTCCAGAGACTCCAAACAGCTTTTTTCAGCACGTCCTTTCTGTCTACCTTTTCAATCCACCTTTCTGAGACAAAGTAGCCTTGTGGATCACTGCTGTGAAACTGAAGTGCCTGGATCCCACAGAGGTGAGTATTATTAATGTTTGTAGGTCTAGCGGAGATGGAGTGTTCGCATGAAGATAATTTGGAGGTTCAAGACAATGGAGAGTTTTCTCCTAGATCTTAGAAGGCAGCCAGGAGTAGGAGAGCTGTCAGGGGCTGATGTAACTCACTAAAAGCAGTTCTGAGGCAAGTGAGAGTTACTGAACTATGGATTAAAACTGCTTCTATTGCTGCAGCCTATTCCCATGTGCAATATTACAGTAGACACTAGTATGGGTAGGGTGAATGACTCCTCCCAGGTATCCTTGGTGAAAACCAGGTGTCCTGATTTCAGCTGGGATAGAGTTAATTTTCTTCATAGAAGCTAGTGTGAGGCTATGTTTTGGATTTGGGATGAGAAATTATTGTTAACATACTGATGTTTTGCGTTGTTGCTAAGCAGGCAAGGACAGTCCAGCTTCTCGTGCTGGGCTGCCAGTGAGGAGGCTGGGGGTACACGGGAAGGTGGGAGGGGGCACAGCCAGGACAGCTGACCCAGGCTGGCCAAAGAGATATTCCATACCATATGATGTCATGCTCAGTATATAAAGCTGGGACAAGGAAGAAGGAAGGGGTGGGGGGATGTTTGGGGTTATGGCGTCCATCTTCCCAAATAACTGTTACGCATGATGGAGCCCTGCTTTTCTGGAGATGGCTGAACACCTGCCTGCCCATGGGGAGCAGTGAATGAATTCCTTGTTTTGCTTTGTTTGTGTGTGAGGCTTTTGCTTTACCTGTTAAATCTTCTTTATCTCAACCCATGTGTTTTTGCAATTTTACTTTTCCAGTTCTCTCACCTGTCCCACCATGGGGGAGCGAGATTCTGGCTGGGGTTAAACCATGACATCAGGCAAAACTTCAGTGTTTATTCCTGTGGGGTATAAAAGAAAATAGGTCTTGAGGACTGTTTTTCTTAATCTTCAGTAGTACCTCTGTTGGTAGTGACTTTATAGCCACTATTTTTTCTATGATTTATTAAAGATTTTGATGACATTGCAAGATGGAATAGGAAAATATTTGAAATCTTGACCAGTGCTGTGGGACAATATAATCATCTTTTGCTCTAATCTATTGGACAAATTTTCATTTTGGGGCATAAGACTGCTTCAGCTTCAGCTTCAGGTTCTTGACAGATCTTTCTACAACTCTCTGTGTAAAGGTAATAAAGATATATAAATAAAATTTCATAATAATATAGAATAATATAGAAACAAATAATAAAATAGTTCTATTTTAAAACTAGAAATTAAACTAATTTCTATTTAATTATTTTAAAGTATTTTAAAAATTCTAGTAGGTACAATGATGTGTGTCTTACTAAAATAAAATTATAACCTGTTATCATCAAATTCAACTTTATAGAATTGCTAATGTTATGATAATAGAAATTACTTGCTAATTTCTGTAACTCAACAGAATTAAGAAATTGGAGTATAACTATGTTTCTTGGTCCAATTTTTTGCGGATATTTCATTTGAGCATTGATAAATGTTGCATATGCATGGACACTTTACTTAGTTTTGAATCAATATGCTCAATGAAAAATAAATGTCAAAATCTGGTACACAATTTTGTTTACTAATAAATATATGATTGTGAAAATAGACACAAAAGCTCTTTCACAAAGTGTATTCTGATGCTGACATTGCAAAGTGTTACCAAGGGACGCTAAAAAAAATTTGATTCTTTGTTTTTTATTTTGGTTTGATTATGTGTTTTCCCCTGCTGTTTATCTGTTTACATTTGCTGAATTCATAAGACTTTCTTCAGATATTTTTTCCCAATTAAACAAAATAATCTTGCTTGTGGGGATACACTCAAAACCAGAGTTTTACTTAACACGCTCATTAAGAGAGATCATTCGCAGACTCTGGTTACTGAGTCACAAGTCTACTGCACTATTCCTGTTGTCACGGCATGATTCAAGGAGAATCTAACAGTAAATTATGCACTTCAGCACTGTCTCCCAGTCATAACCCTGCTCTTAACCATAATGATGACATCCCTTTCTGCCCCCAGCTAATTAGGAACCATTCAACCAATACTCAGCTGCTGTTATTAATGGATCCTGCCAAACTAGAAAAGCATGTACTTTACTTCTTGGTTACAAAACCTAATCCTAAGCAACGTAACACTGCTTAAGTCTTATCACAACCCTAACTGCAATCACAGCAGAGACCCAGACATCAGCTCAATAAACCGCTGAAAGCTTTACACTTCTGTATATAGAATATGCATCCTACCTCTGTGTATCTGGCAGGATCTAGTAATGAATTATGCATATCTGTGCCAAACTTTAATCCTACACAGGAACAGCACCCTGCCTCTGCAGCCTACCCAGAAACTCATTTAGAGCTATCAGTAGTGTTCTCATTCTGGTCCCCAGAGATTTACAGTATGGAGCAGTCAACTTAAATCTCCAGCCATTAATCAATATATGTGGGGGGTATAATGGATAGCTTCACTTTTTCGCTATTAATGAGGTAATATGCTTTTTATCTTTTTGATATTTGTCCACTTCTTCAAAACATATCAACATAATAATCACTCACTTTTAGGAAAGACATAAGGAGTACAGCTTCAAGCAATGGTAGTTGCAAGTCTGTGGAGCTGCAGTGGAAAACAGGTTATTTTATAAAGAGTGGATTCTCTGCTGTGTAGAATGGTTGTTTACCTCATTTTGTTTGCCCAGATATTAAATCAATTTCTGTGACATTCTTTTGCCAGTGATACTTGGCCAGTAAAGGTGACGGATGGTGCCACAAGCTATCCTGAGCTCTTTCATTCACTTGCTGAAACTGTCTTGACAAAGTCAGGAGAAACATGCTGAAACAGTATCTAAACCATAATTTGAAAGAAACACATTGACCAAAGCATGTGATCTGGTATTACAGTTGACCTTTTTTTTTTAGTTCCTTTTTGTATGTATCCATGAAATATAGTTGAGTTCAGCTGAACAATAAAAAAAATAAATCTAAGAAATAGTTACCAGATCAGTGAGAAGTATTCTTGCAAGTTTCTTTAAAACAAATAACTTCATGCTTTTCTTCAAATAAAATAAAAAATACAAAACCTTTAATACATAGTTTCATGAAAAATGTGCTACTTTTCATGCAGATGCATTTGCGTGTGAATGTGCACATGACAATAATGAGGCACCTCTTACACGTATGCTGTATCAGCTGTGGAAAGAACAGCAAATGCCACAAAGCAGCAGCATGGAAGTTGTGGCTCAGAAGGCTCTTTGGAAGCCGAAAGAATGACTATATTTGTAGGGACACAAGATTACCTTTGCAAAATGGTACCTATGCAGTTACTGTGTCCTTGTTTACCAGAGGTGCTGCATATGCAAATTTCTAGGAGCTCTCTCTCCTGTTTTCTGAGATCTTTCTCCATCATGAGCTTTTTCCAACTACTCCTCCCATAACTGAGAGGTAATGAACACTTTCTGTCTTTCAGGGCAGCCATAGCTTTAAGAGGAAAGATGCCCAGCCTGCACTGCTTCCAGACATTCCATTGGCTCTACTTCACATGCAAGAGCAGATCAGCTATGCCCAGCAGATGTGTCCCATGTGTATAAAAAATAGTACCCAAAAGGAGAATAATCAATCATTAAAGGTCTTGAGATAAGCAGCTATGTTCTGGGATTTTGGGTGTGAGGTGGTATTTTTCTTCAATAATAAACTTCAGACAATTGGGGGGTTTTGAGGCATATTTCATCATAATCCTTTATGATTTCTGAGATGTGACAGATTTTGTACACTGTGCTGTTGAGCTTGACTCCAAAGTTTTCACCCCAATTTCTGACTTTTGATGTCCTATATCTGTTGAACTTTGTGAAGGGTTAGTTTGTTTTGATATTTGTATTGGAAGGCATTATTCACTCGGTCAATGTCTCCTTGAAAATCATGCTTGACTGCAAAGGTGATTTATGAGGGATGATGAAGATCTGAGCAGCACAGGAACAGAGAGCCTAGCTTGGCAACATCAAATTGAAACAGTTATATTTCCAAATATTATTTACAGTGCCATCTTGTGATGTTGACAAGTAGTGTCTGAAGTGAGATCCTGAAGTTGTTAGCCTTTCTTTAGGGCAGCAGAGTTAAGGTTACAGAAGTTCTGACAGTAATGAAAAAAAAAAGTTCACTTGTACCCCAGGAGAGGGCGCTGGTACCTTCCTTTTTTCTATTTCCTGGGCCAATGAAATGTAAGCCAGATTTCTTACCCATTTCAGTGTCACCAGTTGATACATGGACGAGTCTGCTGTGACTGAAATTTCTCTGAAATTCAGACTTACAATTTTGGTATTTCCATTGGTTATAGAAAACTTGTTTTGAAAAGCACCCTAGTTCATCAATGAATTTTAAATGCATGTTCTTTTTTACTTTCTTGAGTAAGCACTTTCATGAAGGGACAGTATTATGTTTCAGTCCTACAGTAATCATCCTAACCCTACATGGTGCCACATGGAGTAAAATTAATCTCAGAAGTGGATGATAGGTTGGAGCTAATGATAATTTTGGCAGTAAGGCTCATATTAAAAATAAAATAGACAGCATTGCATGGCAAATTGTTTCTCAGTTAACATAAAACATTTAACAAACTAAATAGCTATGAGGAACATAGGTAATAGTAGTCATTTAAATACAGTATTTTTAATCTTAACAGTACTACTTCAGAAATTCAATTTTCACAGGGATGAACTGGAAATTATCTTCTGTGCATTCCCTGATAATTAATTGTATAACTGGTCCAAAATCTCACAGCAGTTATAAAAAGGATTTAATATTTGATTTGTAAAGTAGTCTCTCATTTGTAGCTAATAACTTTGCTAGGTAGATGAAGGTTCTTAGGCCCAAATCCACAAAGGAACTCATATATAAGAAAGACAATTTAAAAAAAAAACCCTAATTATGCTGGATTTTAAGCTGAATTTGGATTTCTAATAAGACCACAGTTGTATCATCTTTCTTTCTGCTCATCTTCATTTGAACTCCAGTGGACAACAGTCCAACAACAGGTCAATATTCACCAAAACTCTGGAACTAATGAGAGGTATCTCCTGGGGAAACTGTCAGTAGCTGTATAAACCTAGGATATGTGATAACAAGTGTAGGCTAGTAACAAAGATTTTTGACACTTATATTTACAAAAGAAAAAGTTGCCCAGTTCAGCCATAGTTTGTATTGTCAGGATAGCTGCAAGCTGACAACTTACAAAACTCCATCCCAGGTATACTGTGTGTGGGATATTATTTAGATGTTATGACAGATATTTGTTTAAGAAGGTGTTTAAACCAGCACTGGAATTTTTAAGTATATGTAAAACGAGAACTAAAGACATTATTTTTGCTCATAATTATTCGTGTCATTCTTTGATGTCTCTATGGATTTCTCAGATACTACCCTTTTCTTCTTGTACATCTCAGATTGTTGAAATTTCTGAGTATTTTCTCAAAGTGCTTTGAGCCCAGTCCAGTAACATATTGCTGAATTAGACTGTAATAATAATTGATGATCTTTTGATGTTATTACACTCCCACAGTGTGTTGTTTTTAGGGATAAAGGTTTCAAGTTTGAAGAATGATTTGCAGATTATGCAGACCCAAATTATAGGAGATCTCCATATAAGAACATTTACCAAACTTTAACTTAATATATTCAACTCATATTAATGAGCATATGTAGCAAAAATACTAACTTACTAAGACATAAATCTTGATAACCTTATTCTTCAGGAAACATCATATTATGAAACAGGATATATAACCTGGGTAATGAAGCAGGGAGCAAAACTTGAGCACTGAAATATTGGTCATTCAGTTATAACAGTAATAGCTAAGGTAGAGATTTCTGTCACACAGTTTTTTGATATTTCAGCATAATGTTGTATGGCGTGATTAAGGTACATTTGTATTTGTATTTTACGGGTTGCTCATTTGTAACATGACTTGGACCAGATCTACAAAAACTCAGTAGTGCTAACATAAAATTTAGTATCTAAATAATTTTTAGTGTTTTGAAAATATCTTTCTTGCAATTAAGAAAAAATAACACTTGGCTTGAAAAATAACACTATTATTGACATAGAACATTGTAGACTTAAAGAAAACAAGAAGGAAGGACATTCTGTGTTAACTTATAGAATTTCCTGTATGCTAGTGTTTCTCATTTTAAAAGTCTTACATTGTATGAAGTTGTATTCATACAGGGATTTTTTGAATTTGTTTTAGTTTTAAGGTTTTTTTACTCTGATCTGGGGAATCAAAAAAAGCACTTAACTTTATCACAATATACTTGAATGTGAAGCTGCAGCACATTTGAAATTCAGTCTTTGTTTAGAAATCTAGGATGAACAACACTGAGGTTTTAAAAGTTCTTCACTGAGAGGGTGGTCAAGCACTAGAACACACGCCCCGGGGAAATGATCATGGCCTCAAGCCTGTCAGCGTTCAAGTATTTGGACAACACTATTAGATATATAGTTTAACTTTTAGGTCACCCTGTGTGGAGTCAGGAGCTGGACTCTTATGGGTCCCTTCCAACCCCCACAGTCTATGATTCTATTTTTATACAAGCGCTAAATTTTAACATGAAGTAATTCATCCGTTACTAAAAGCAGAATAGAAGGAGTAAGTTTAAAGGGGCTCTGATATGGAAGTAGTTAAACGGAGATATTAACTATTATAACTGATTCTCTGCCAATGCATTGGCATCAGACTAAAACAGGACTCCTACAGGCAAAGTAATTTCACTCTGAAAAAACAATTTTTAAGCTATAACAGTTGTACAAATTTTTTTGTAATTCATTCTTTAATACATGATTTTCCTCTTCAGCAAAAAGAAAAATTCAATTTAAATAACTAAAAAGGCAAATTACCTCTTGTACAAGAAGGGTATTTGCACAATGCTTTCTGGTGAACAAAATGTATTATGGCTGTAGTTTCTACTGCCAGTCATATAACTGTGGGTTTTCAGATCTCAGTAGTGGTCTACTATGGTTACTGTGAGGACACTGATCACAACGAGCAAAGGATCAAGGCTTATCAGCCTTATGAAGCATTGATAAATCCTGTCCAAAATCAGTATATTGTAGTAGCAAACTTTACTAAAAATACAATACAATACAATACAATACAATACAATACAATAAAGATATAAAATATATTAAAACCAAACCACAACAAATCAGAAATTAAATAGTTCAGCCTTTACATTCTGCCAGTGCCATGCTCTGATGTATCAGAACAGTGCATACTGTCCATTAGATTTTTCTAAATGTATGTAAAACTCAAACAGCAGCATTTCATTTTGAATGAAAAGTTTCACAGCTGTTGGTCCTTCAGTTTCCACCTCCAAACACATTTCCAGATTATATGTCTTATTTCAAATTTTTAAAGGCATTGAATATCTAAATCACTAGTATTTACACATGAGAACATTTCTGAAACCTAAATAGATAGCTGCTCACACATATATTTGAATAAATAGCATCTGAAGAATTCTTTGTAAAATCGTGGTAAATGGAATTCAGATTTTTTTGTTTCTTTGAAGAAACTGATATTGTTCCATGGTTTTAGTTTATACTAAACCAGATTACATTTGTCTTACTTTTTGATGGCCCTTGATCTCCTGTACTTTGCATGTAATGAATCTCTGAAAAGGTATTTTCTTGCTCTGGTTTTACAGTTCTAAAAGTTTAAAAGCAAAAGGACACTGTGAAGCAGACTATTCTCAATGAACAATATAAGTGAGTCTACTTTGTTGGACAAAGGCAGAGAGTTTAGCCTTATGATCTCAAGCAATATTGCTCACACTTAAGATTAAAGCATGGGTCATGGACTGTTTTATTTACCTGTAGAAGTGTATCCTTAAAGACCCTATCGAACAGATGACATTGGTGGTTCCTGGACTAGAGCAGAGTTAATGATATTCTAATTTTGTAACTAGCTGTATATATAAGTACCTTTAATCTTC
This sequence comes from Phaethon lepturus, assembly GCF_000687285.1. Classification (NCBI taxonomy): domain Eukaryota; kingdom Metazoa; phylum Chordata; class Aves; order Phaethontiformes; family Phaethontidae; genus Phaethon; species Phaethon lepturus. Next base: position 4,541 of record NW_010531599.1, on the reverse strand, counting down.
AGTCTCTAAGATATCACGTATCTTTCCTCTCCAGAGTAACTTCAACAATCTTTAAACTTAAACACAAAGTGTTATTTCTAATAATGCCAACAAGAAAACCAAGAGAAATTTGGTTTACCATCTCATGTTCATCAGTTAGGAGTAAAAAAAACCCCAACAAATTCTTTCATTTAGATCAAATATAATGAAAGTTCATTCTTTTAAGGGGAGTTCAAGCCAGAGAATAGACAAAGCAAAAATCTTTACAAATGTCATCTCTGTTTATCTTTCACAAGGCTGTGCCATGTGAAATGTGACAATGCATTGTGACAACTAACTGCACACATACAACATGCATTTTATTTCTTACTTAGGTGGTATAATTTACTGTATATTTCATTCCAAACTATTTTTAAAGATAAAAAACACTGGCTGGAATCTAAGAGCAAAGGAGGTCCTTTACTTTTGAACACAGGTATGAATTAAGACCTCAGCCTTTGTTTATCTGAAAAGACACATCTGGTGTGAAAAACAGCCAAAAGCACCATCTGCCCCTCAGAATGGTGGCTCTTAATTTTCATTTTACAGGCTTTGGACTACACACTACAGGACTGGAGTCTTCATCTCTGTTTGTTCTATTTATGTTCATCTAGTTAGCTTAAGATCACTCTTATTTTTTACATATCCAGTCACTTACAGGTGATTCTTGCTTAAATAAACCTGCTAACAGAGGTCTGAAAATTTTAATATATTTAACTTAGCTTTAAGTATAAAAGCCTTGACAAGTGCTTGGAGTTCTCAATTTGAAATGGAGTACATTCAGGTACTTTGGATATAGGCTGCAAAAGATCATAATCTTCCCTAGGAGATTATAACTGTCAGACATTGAGTGGTCTAACTTTGGAGAGTTAAAGCCAAGGTTCTTTTCTGATTATTTGACAGAAAAATAGGTTTTCATTTCTCGTTCTCCCTCCCTGATCTGTTTGATTGCTACTGTGAAAGTAGCAGTGAGATGGTTGCCCTTTGGTGCAATTTCAGAACAACTAATTACAAAAGACATCCTTCAATCAAGTATACACATCACATTTTACTTACATGGAAAACTGTGTTCTAACTGGCATCTTTACAGCCCTTTCACAAAGCCCAGTTCATGTATTTATTCCTTCCACACCTTTGCATGGCTTGGGCCAGGCCGATTGATTTGTTGAAGCTAGAAAACAATAGGAAGTTGAGAAAGCTTAAAATAATAAATTTCCTTGATTAGTAGTACTGTATAAATGTCTAATTTTATCTGACTTTATAAAGAGTTTTTTGAATCGTATCAAATAAATTCTGTGTCTTTTCCAGTCTTTTGGTTTTTCATATCCTTTTTCTTAGAAAACTGACAGGTTAGGCCCAGCAGACAAAAGATTCCCCAAATGGTTTGTTTTTCAAGATGGTCAGAAATACAGTGTTAAAACGTTTTCTGCTTTTTTTTCTTTATTATTTTCTTTTTTCCATCATCACTGGAATCAGCTGAAAACTGAGCTGTTTTCACAGGACGTGTGATAAACATCTTTCCAGATCTCAAACTGTTTTTGTTGCACTGTCGTGTTTCCTTCTTAGTTTGCCAGTTGGTACAAACCTTGGAGCCCTGGAAATGGACATGTAGGTCTCGCAGGGTTCTGAGCTCCCAGACACCTTGGTTCAGGAGCGTTGGAAGCCCTGGCACTGCAGGCTGAAAATCACCCTGTTTTCATTAGCTTTGCTATTCCTTCATCACTGGATAAATGTCATGAAACAGCAAATGCTTGCTATCAGATAATAAAAGTTTCATCAGACTTTTTTTCTTCCCCCCCCCTCCAAATTTTGAAAATCTTTGCCCATAGAAGGACATGACATTGGTAATTTGTTGTTTAAGCAGTATCCATTTGTTCATTTTTATTAGTAGTATAATTAGTGGTATAAAGCCTATTACCCTTATGTCGTGGTTTAGCCCCAGCCGGCAACGAAGCACCACGCAGCCGCTCGCTCACTCCCCCTCCCACAGTGGGCCGGGAAAGAGAATTGGGAACAAAACTCGTGGGTTGAGATAAACACGGTTTAATAGGACAGAAAGAAAGAAGGGAACAACAATGATAATACCAACACAGGAATGTACAAGAACAAGTGATGCCCAATACAGCAATTGCTCACCACCCCGTGATCGACAGCCCGTCCCCGAGCAGCGATTTCTGCCCCCCGGCCAACTCCAGTTTATGTACTGGGCATGACGTCGTATGGTATGGAATATTCCTTTGGCCAGCCTGGGTCAGCTGTCCCGGCTGTGTCCCCTCCCAGCTCCCCGTGCACCCCCAGCCTGCTCGCTGGCAGGGCAGCACGAGAAGCTGGACTGTCCTTGACTGCTCAGCAACAACCCAAAACATCAGCACATTATCAACAGTTTCTCATCCCAAATCCAAAACACAGTCTCACACTGGCTTCTGTGAAGAAAACCAGCTCTATCCTGGCTGAAACCAGGACACCTTACCCTAATCAAAACCTTTACTACAAAATAGTTGCTTCTCTTATGAATCTACAACCTAACTAAAAACACCAAAAAATTACAAGGCAGTCAGTGTTTTACTCCCCAGTTTATGCACAGGAAACTGAAGGACAGAAATTTTAATTGCTGTACTCTGCTCCTACAAGAAATTTCTGGCAGAATTAGTATCGGACCTACATTATATGTCTCTCACTGCCATAAACTGTAAACTTTTCCCTCCACTCTATTCATATTTTCTGCAGAATACCAGTGTCCAGTCCACTCCAACTTTCTTACGAGGACAAGCAACAAGGATACATCCAGTAATTCTATTCATTCTTTTTTCTAAATCCTCTTCTCTTTCTTGTTTAATTCATAACACACAGCTGCTGGTACAGCAATTGTCTGCTGCCTTTTTTATTTATAGTCAAATAGCTTCCATTTTTTTATCAGCGTAGGTTTCCATTGACTTTTCCATAATTTGGCAAATGCAACTTCATACATGAGATTTTTAATAATCCTACAGAATGGAAGAAAGAAAATGCAAAGCTACTTATTCAGTTACTGACATGGAATACATGTACTTTTTCTTAAATTTTAGATACATTTCACTTGCAACACATGCTGAGAATAAGTAATGTTGGTCTCCCTTGGGGATAATATTAGCTTTGTCATGCAGAGAGACCTATTTACCAAATAGCTTAAAATTGACAAATTTGTATTATTGTAACAAAGTTGGGATTTCTGATCTACATTTAAGAAGTCTGATTACACTGGTTTCAACTCCCCAGATACCCATATTCTGTTTCCATATTCCTCTGTTCAACAGTGATGTCTGTGTAGGTCATTTTTTTCTGAATCTGGTCTAATTTTCACTGCTGCCTAGTTAGTATGTTTAATAACATAACTGACAACATATTTAAATATTTTTAATAAGCATCTTAATAAAGAAGTCCAAGTAAAAAAACAATTGTTTTATCATGTATTTATGTTTGCTGTTTGGAATGACCAATATAGACATTCACTGGAAAAAATGCATATTCTACTAGAAACTAGTTAAAAATTGCTGCCAGAAGACAACATTATAATATTAGTAAAGCAACATTGAATTGCCTTGTCTTGGGAGGCATTTTTAGGGTTTTTTTTGTGGGGTTTTTTTTGTGTGTGTGTCTTTTTTAAAAATGTTGAGTGGCCTTACTGAACAATGTCCGTTTTGTAAAGTATGTTTGTTCTTGCTGTGTACTTTCACAGAGACAGAAAGGAATTAATGTCTAAGACTTCAGCATTTTGAATCACAAGGATTCCTCTAAACCAATTGATACAATTTTGAAATGTATGAGTTTTCCATCTGTAGCTTTTTTTGAACTCAGATTGATGTTCAGGCAAACCCATCAAATTGTGATTTTGAGAAAAGTATAAGGAAAAATAATTATTTGAGGTCCACTCAGTCCCAGATGTGATAAAGCATTCTAAGTTTGGGAAACATAATAGCTTTGGGAATTCAGTGTTAGTCTACATCTTTGTTAGCCTTTTGAAAATCTGGTGAAGGTTTTCAAAAGGGATGAGTATATTTCACATGCTTAAGTTTATAGTAACAGATACATTAAAACACATAAAAAGGGACATGATTTTCTGAAGTTCATCTTGATACACAACTACTATGAAATTAGATTGCAACTTCTATTAATCACATTAGAAAAAGAATCAAACTGAATGTGTAATTAGATATCCTAGAGAGAAACAAGCTGTCTAGCACAAAGAGATAGTGAGAAGCATGTCAATTACTGTTTTTGTTAGCATTGTCGTGAATAGACTTAGATATGGCAGCACAGAAAATGAATATAAACAGAAAGATACGGATCATATTCATAACTTAAAACAGTTAATAAAAAAGAAATAAGCATTCTCCCTCATGAAAGAGAGACATTTAGGAAGAGATCATAGAGGATGGATTTTAGCTACATGTGACACCTAGAAGGATCCGGAGAAAAAGAAAAAATATTAGTTGTTCTGAACACCTACTGACAGTTCATTTTTCACAGAATCACAGAATCACAGA
>NW_010531598.1:47523-62582 GCF_000687285.1 Phaethon lepturus | reverse complement strand
GAGGGGGAAGAGGGGGAAGAGGGGGAAGAGGCGCTGGGAGGAAGCACCGCGAGTTGCCCTCCCTAGGAAACATCAAGTGGTGCTCGGAGGTAGGAGCCAGCGGCTGAGCTGCAAGCTCCACACCGCTGCGGGAAAAAAAAATTTGGGGTAGAAAAATATCACCGTGCAGAGACCATACTGCACGGGTGTTACCTGCTGCAGCTTATTCTGGCTACCGACAGCCAACCCGCCAAAAAAAAAAAGGAATATGTGGACAACCAATTGCCAAGCCCCCTGCTCTCAGGTGGGCCTGAGCCAGTCTATGGTGGGGAAAGGTGGCCCAAAGACTACGACAGGACAGGGCTGGTGTCCCAAGCAGCGCAGCCTCACAGGCAGTGCAGTGGTGAAGTTGATACAGAAAATGGCATCGGCTTACGGGAGTTAAGGGCAAACGGCTCAGGGAGCCAACAACCTCAAAGAGCATCTTTACGGCACCAGAAGCCATCGCAGATCTAGCAGTGGGACCGCGTTCAACAGTGTATCTCTGTCTCTTCCCGTAATGAGCACAGTCGGGTCAAAGCATTGACAAAACGTAGAGCAGATCCTTGTGAAGAGAATTCAACAAACCTGCATGAAATCACCCTACCTGGAGGCCTGAATTTAGCTTTACCACCCCGGTGAAGGACAGGGATTGCCTCCGGTTTTCAGTGCGGATCTAGGGAGATCAGAAAAGCGAAGATGCTAAAACCAGCAGCTCACATATTGATTTTTTTTTTTTTTTAAATCCACGTAGGCAAGACATCCCACCCCCGAAGCTCCCATCCCTGTAAGAGGGAAGGCACAGAGCCCAAACCTCTGCTCAGTGGCTGTATCTAAATCTTATTTTTCAAAATTCCTAATTTCTAAATTGCTCCTTACGGATGAATCCCGTCACTGCTGATGCCGCACCCATTCAGGGGACACCGCTGGCTCCAGGGTTGGTTGCTCTTGCTGCAGATAATGATGGGTGTCAAGGAGAAGGGGTGCAGAAGATCTGAACATGTATTTAGGCATAGAGCAGTCATGCTTACCCTGTCCCGCTTGCTGAGCCACCTCTTCCTTCCTCCACAGAGTACACTCCTGCTACTGCGAGACAGCCCAGAGACGCAGCAAAGGTAACACCTTGTGAACGCAGACCCCAAGGTCCTGCTGGCCTTACAAGTCTGCACTTATTGCACGCTGAAAGCTGCTGGCGTGCCCGGCAAGCACCATGGCCCTGGAAGTGTTCAGGTTTTCGTCCTCCAGGACAATAACGACAGAGCTAGGGGCCAGCAGGTCATCAAGACCTAACCAGGTGACTTTTTGGGAGGTCCCCTCCAGGTCCACTCCCCAGTGGACCCAGGGCTGTCAGCAGAGCCCTTGTACGACTCACCGTGGTTGACCTGTGGCACTTGAGAAGGGAGAAATAGGAGACAGCTCGGCTGCAATGCACACGCTCCTGGGCAGGGTCTGCGCATCAGAAGGTGACACTGGGGAAAGAGACGGAAAAACAGGACGATCCCAACTGAAAAGAAGAATGAGGGGGTTGGAGGGTGGACGCACCTCAAATTTGGTCACCCGAAAGCCACAGCTGGGTTGCTAAGTGCCTAATCCATTACCACACTCTCTCCTGGGAGAAGCCCAGGGCTGCCAACCTGCCACAGGTCCAGCCATAGCTCAGGCAGCACGGCTGCCGACCTGCCCCGACCACACACCGAAGGCTGCGCGCGCTGGCAGGGATGTCTCCCTCACCAGCAGCCAGCCGATGCCCCGCAGCTCAGATTTGACTTGGGCAACCGCAGTTTCCACGTGCCGGTCCCTCTCCCTGCCCTCGCCAAGCCACGCGAGCTCTGACATCCAGTTTACCGCCCGCAGGAGGCCGAAGCTGCCGCCTCCAGCCCCCATGTCCTCAAGGTGCATTACAAATACACGGTCGCCCTGCAAGTCGAGCCAGGTCTCTCCTACACGGAGCTCCTGGACCTGGTCTGCAAGAAACTGGAGCTGCAGCCCGAGCACACAAAGCTGAGGTGAGGTGCTGCCCGCTGCAGGGAGCTAGAGCCACTTTTCAGGGCTCCCACCCCTACCCCGCGTCCTCTGCGCACCCAGGTACAAGCCCGCGGAGAGCCAAGCGCTGGTGCCTCTGCGCACGGAGAACCTGGAGGCGGCTTGGAGCCAGAGCAAGGACAACTGTCTGACGGTCTGGTGTGACGTCACGGAGGTCAGTGACAGCTAACGGTGGCAGCCACCGCTTCTGCCTGCTCCTGGCAAGGAACCTAAGCAGACGTTGCCCTTGCTTTCCTTGCCACGGGCGCAGGCTTGTGGCTGTCAAAGCAAGCCAGCCGACCTCTTGAAAGGCAGAGGAGCAAAGAGTGGGCAAAGAGAAGCAGAGCTTGTCTCTCTTACCCTGGTGTGCAGAGAAAAAGGCGATGACAAAAAGTGTCCTTACCAGCTTATTTCCTGCCCTAGGGAGAGGGGTTTTCACCCGACAGCAAACTAGAGGAGTCACCACAGGAGGCAACGCTGGAGGAGACAGGACCAACCCAAGTTGTAGCGCAGTACAATTACGAAGCCACCCAGCCTGAAGACCTGGAGTTTCAGGCAGGAGACGTGATACTTGTTTTATCCAAAGGTAATCTTGCTCCTTCTGCAACAGGGGAAGGGAGGGACACTGCAGGTTCCCCACATCTGCCAGGTAGGCCAAAACGTCTCAGGTATTTGGTCAGGCACCGGATGCCTGTTCTTCAGTGGAGCCTACAAGCTTCACTAGGGACTTTGATCTCTTTTCCCGAATCCTCCAGTCCTCCAAAGCAAACCGTTTCGTGCTGGGGACCTGCAGAGCAACAGCCTGGCTCAGGCAGCCCTCCCCGATGGCAAATTTCTCCTGCAAGTTGCAGTTTTGCCACCTTTAGATGGAGCACAGGCTGCTCAGATTCCTGCCGCAGGGCGCTCTGAGGAAGCCTGCATTGAATGCAAGCACTTCACAAGACCGGTTAGAACAGCAGCTTGCAGAGGTTGCGTGAGCAGGGGGTGGCAGCTGGAAGCCAGGGGAAAGGACAACCTAAGGACACGTACAAGATTTGCTTTCCTTTGCGTCGCTAAGAGCTGTGTCACCAAGCAAAAAAATAAATCCAACCTACTGAGGCATCTCTAGCATCTGCTTTGCATGCTCTTTTACCAGCCAGTTCTCTGGAGCCATAAGACCAGCAGGACCCAAAGCCTGCAAGACTGCTTCCTGCAAGTGCCGCCTTCTGCCGCAACTGCCTCATGTGTGGCAGAGCTCTGCCAGCTCCACCATGGGCTTCCCGCCCAAGCCTCAGCGCTCCGCACACTTCTTCCAACGTTATTTTCATCACAGCCCTGTTTCTACCACTCCCTTTCCCCAAATGCTTTCAACACGGGAGAGTTTCACTTGAGCTGTGTTTAAGGTTACTGATCGCAGTCTATTTCTTAAAGGAGGTGCCTCATTTTGGCCGCCACGTCATGCCTTACATTAGGAGCGAAGGCAGAGTTACATCTCAGAATGCTACTTCCCCCATTCCTCTCACCTGGCACCTTCTTCTGGCTGGTTTTCTTTTTAAGGCTACCATCTTCCATCAGCCTCGATCCTCTTAAATATTAATCTTTAGTGCTTCCGTGAGAATTGAGGCTTAAATACAGACTAAATCTCAGCAAGATCTAGTAGGTGTTTTTGAGTTGGATCCTTCCAAGCCTGTGCAGAACACACAGCAGGGAGGACAAAGTTGCTGTGCTTCAGCAAAAGCCGGTGGTGAGCCCATATGAAGTGAAGAATTACGTACAGACCCCGTACAGGGCAGCCTCCAAGTCAAATCAAGACATCAGAAATAGCTTTAAAGGCAAAAAAATGATGATACTTTGCTATGTGTAGCTCTTTCGCTAGTTTGCGCTGGCGGGCAGGCTTCATAGTTCCCACTCTGCTGCTGGACAGGTGAGTTCTTGCACCATACAACATTGATGACCCCTCCCACCCCAAAATCCTACTCTCCCTTTCACCACTGAGCTAAATATTTCCCATTAAGAAGTTGGTTCTCACCTCATTGGGTTCCCCACAGCAGGAGTTTTCAGAGCTCCCAAGCGTTCCTCAGCCCAGGCTAGCAGAGGCTTTTGGGTGTAGTGGGGTGGTTTTGGTACAAACATGAAACAGCAGGTGAAAATACGCTGTAGGTGGCATCTTGAAGAGGACAGCCCAAGGTCTCAGATCATCTCCTTGCTCTCCACCGCTCACTTTGTTTCCACTGTCTTGTATCCAAGGCAGTTTGAGCCCCTTGGTCTCTCTTTGATCTACTTTTCCCACCTTCGTTTGGCAGCGCGTTCTTTGCTCTCTCTCTCATTCTCCCTCAGCCCCTTTCCTCCACATTCCTCTCTCTACCAGATTTATCAGCAGAAAACCTTAAAACGCTGACCTCGGGCCTGTCTGTAGCACATGGAGGTTATTATGCTCCTGTATATCCCTAGGGTGACAAAAATTGTGTCCATTTTATCTTCCAGTGAATGAAGACTGGTTAGAAGGCCAGTGCAACGGCAAGATTGGCATCTTCCCATCCGCTTTCGTTCAGAAGTCTAACACGGAAGACCCGGAGATGTGATTTCAGAAGAGCTTAAGGAATCGTGGAAAGAAATTCACAATTCAACTGTTGCAATTAAAAAGTTTCCATATCAATCGCTGCATCTGACAATGGACTTAAAATATTATTGCTACTTGTATTAAAAGCTTTATTTTTGAGAGGACAATGCAAAAGGTTCAATTAAAAAAAAAAAAAAACCACAAACAAAACAAACCCCGTGCTTACCAAGAGACTTGCTCTGTCCCACCTGCCCTATCCTTACCAAAGCTTTTATACAGCCCTGCTGGCAGTGGGAAAAGCCACGGGAGGGTAGAGCCACCTGCATTTACAGCCCTGCCAACAGCTCCAGAAGAGGAACTGGCCTTCAGGAAGCTACAGATGGGAAATGCTGAACAGCATTTGCTTCCCTAAAACATCACTGCCACCCCCAAGAGCTTAAGAGCCACCGTGCAGCCTCACCCTGCTCCAGTTGACAATTCAGTTCGAAGTGACTTTAAACGCCCCCACCAATAAAAACATTTTTGTCACCTTCGGGAGCCGTATCTCACAGCTTTATCTCAGCAGTCAGAAGAACGAACACAGAAAGACACTGCCTGGAATCTCAGCAGGTCATACAGCAGCGAAGTCGTTCCCTGTGTAAAAGCCTGCACAACTTTGATGCCCTGTTCCCTACCCAATACAAGGCTTGCCTCCCTCTGCCCTCGGCGCTGCTTTCACACCATTTCGCCTTCCCTGGCCACGGACATCTGCTCCTCCTGCCATTTTAAAAAATATCTACACTGCTCCGTCCTCAAAACATACAAGCTGCAGGTACAGCCGGGCACCTGCAGCACTGGGAGCACTTTGCTTCTAAGAGCGGCAGTTTCCCAATCCGGATCCTATCACGTAAGTTTTGGAGAACCACACCCTCCCAATAACCTAAATCTCATTTATATTTAAAGGAACTTATCCTGAAGAGTTGTTGTTTGGATACAACAAACACTTGTTATTTAAAAAAACAGAGCATCTCCGTAGTTTTCTTTGACACATTTGGAAGCACACTGTTTAGAAACCGGCTGCAAACAGCCCAGCATCTCAATTTACAGGCGGCTCAACAGAGCAGAAGGATCTGTCTCCTCCAGCTCTCATTGCCTGTGCTCTACCAGGTTCAAGTACTCCAATCTGCAGCTGAATCCTGTCCCAGATTTTTGGTTCAGTACGTAAAACGCATTGCACACAGGCAGCACAAAACCACGATCCAATTATCTGCACTGAGCCCAAGCCAGAATCTCTGCTATTTAGTTAGTTCTCTTTCAAATGGGGGCAGGGGGGAATTCAACTTCAAACCCTCTTCTGACTTCTCCAGAAAAATAATGCATTTTTAAAAGCCTGCGGCCAAGTTATACAGGAAATAAACGCGACACACAGACCTCGATGGAGAGAACATGGTTTAATTAAAGGCAAAGCTGATTTCAGCAGCTGCAGTTCTTGCACAGACAGACAAAAAACACAAAAAAGCTTACGACACAAACCAGTTTCTGTTGGGGGCCCCTTCCCTCGCTCCCCCGGGCGTCGGAGGGCAGGAGGGGAGTCCCAGCTGAGAGCCAGACGCAATCCCGAGGCCGGACGCTCATGCACAAGTGGAACGGTGCGGCTGGGACCCCGGCGCTGCCGGGAACGAGATGGCGAACCTGGTTAGCTCGTCTAGGGTGCAAGAGTCAGTGACGCTTCAAACACTGGAATGTCGCAGCTGCCTGGGCGCACAGCTCGATACGCAAACCGGGAGGGCTGGAGGGAAGTACAGAGGGGTTTGGTTCATACTACCACTGGGTGGGAACTTCACTTTTTGGACTTTTTAAAGCAAATACAGCTTTGAAATGCAACAAAGAACAGTGATGTTGCTAAAGTGGAGATCGTGGGGGAGCTGCTCGTACCCCCGGAGGGGTATCGTGTCTCCTCCGTCTTCCCTTTTCGTGTTCTTTGGGACTGCCCAGACTCCAGTGTCACTTCGGCTCCTGCATGTGCTTTGCTCTGCAGCTGACTTCCAGCTGAGAGATCCTGAATCATCACACAAACCCCTACTGCTAAACACAGCAAATGGACATTGAGATTGTTTCTGTAACTTCCCTGGGAAAACTAACAAAAATGCTGTCCTTTTCGTTAACGAAGCTTCCAGTCATCCTTCCCCCTAATAAATTAGCAAATAAAACGTTTTCCTTTTCCCTTCTGCACTTTTTCAGCTAGGAACAGCACTATGCTTTCTTCCGTGTGTGGGTCACACACACGGGTGTCCACGGGTGCCTTGGATTTCATTCTGGAACTGAAAGGTTGGGGCTGCAGCTGGGGACAGGGAGCGCGGGGGGGACGGGTTTCTGCAGAGCTCACGAGTGCCTGAGGGGGTGTGTACACCCCGCACTGTCCAGGCCGACTGTCGTCTTTACCCAGCCCTGCTGGACCCCTGATTATTTTCTGCGAGATGTTGCACATTGGTAATGAAACTACTAGCGTCCAGCGAAGATGGGAGGATGGAGAGGAAAGGAAAAAAAAAAAAAAACCCAAACAAAAACCATTGAAAGCTTTCTACCTACCTATTAAAATGAGTCAGGCTGTGAATGCACAGACTAGCCTGCCCTTTGTGGGGCTAGCCACTATGCTACAGTAAAATGTACAGGAATCAAACATTAATTTAAAACCCCATAGCAGTTATCTTGCTTGTCCAGCAGAGTGCTGCGATGCCCCACGTCACCGATTATAGCTCAAACACCTACTGAGAGGAGGGCATTTCATGCTGGAGTCTCTAACCCACCCAGGGGCTGGCCAAAGCCTTCGGGTGAAAGGTGAAGTGGTGTCAAGTGCCAGACTCTCCTTCATGAAACTCCTTCGCTAGCCCAGGAGATAGAGCCCCACCTCACCACCAACCACCTCGGACCGGAGCAGCAACTGGGGCTTTCATTGCTACACACTGACTACAAAGCACGTCTGTGTACTGAAGAATTCAGTGTGACCTTACTACTGAGATAGTAATAAAGATGTTTAGGAGTAATTTCAACTACATTCTCAGTCAGCAAAGCAATCATTAATGGATGCCTATTTTATCTCCCCAAAGAGAGGAAAAGGATTGAGAAGTTCTCATTGGCTTCTCCCATCTGCCCTTCATTCTCAGCTTTTACTTCCCATGTGGCTGGGGACATGCACGATGGAGAAGGTGAGAGGCGGTGATTTCAGGTTACTGAGCGAGACAAACAGCAGTTCCTCTCTCCCTCTAGAGGGCCCAGGGATGGGAGAGTTCCTGATGGTGTTTTCTTGCACTGCAGACGTTTTGTGCACACTCAGTGGGTTGGTGGAGCACTTACGCCCTCCTGACGGCAAGGAACAGAAGAGAGGGCTGCCACCTGCACAGGACTGTGTGGGCCAGTCCTGCAAACCCAACATGCCATGGTGTATGGAGCCTTCGTTTGCAAGGGTTGCCACCTCTGTCTCAATGCGGCGGGTTCATGGTGCCTTGTCCGCGCTGCTGCTTCTGCTTCTGCTGCATGAGCAGCTGCTCCAGGGCTGAGGGTCCAGGGTGCATCATGGAACTGGACCAGATGGACTAAAAACAAACAGCCAACACTAGCACCTCCTTGCGTTAGACAGCCCCCCTCTTACAGATGAGAAAGCGGAGACAGTTTTCTATATTCTCCCTCTTCTCTTTATCACTCATACCTGGCTTATCATGAGAGTTATCCGGACTTCAAAGGCGGCCTTCTAAAGAGAGGCTCCCTGACAGAAGCTTATCCTCCTCCAGAATCCTCATTACCATAAAAATTCATCCCACATTAATGATTACTAATTTTAGACTAGTCAAAGCAAACGTTATAGTTTCTTCCAGTTCTGCCAGCCTGGTCCTGTTCCGCAAAATATTCTAGAACAGCGAGAACTGGAAGAGTCACATCTTCCAGCACGGGTCACACCTCCCGCACTGCCTGCGTAAGCGTATCTGCAGGAGAAACCTTCGGTTTCTGACACTGAACTCTGATGCTTTGCAACAGGCTAAAGCCCATCGCCAGATCTTCCAGCCCCAAACACAAGCACCCATTCCTGAGCTCAGTTTCAGTTAAACATACCTTCAGGCTCTCCATAAGCACAGCTGAGGAGTCCTCCATAGCAGGGGGGCCTTGGGCTGCCCAGGTGCCACTGGGAGCGCTGGACTGGTGCCAGCTGCTCTCCGATGATGATGATGTTGCTGGGAGATAGTCCAGACCGAACCCTCCCATTGCTAAAATGGGAGAAAAGAAATTCAAAGGAACGTAGCAAAACCACTGCCAAACAAACGCCATCAAGCTGGCTTCACACGAGCACGGAACCCCGCACTCGCCTGGCTTATCTGTTTTCCAGCGGTCTGCGACTCTCCTGTCTCTGTTGTCTGGAGTCCCAATAGGTCCAAAGTTGGAGAAAGGAACAGAATTGTGGTTATGGGTTGGAGGGGAGCTTGGCAAGCTGCTGGGGTTGGAGGAGTGAGGAGACTGGCTGGCTGGTGTCGAATGATCTAGTGATTACAAGGCAAGAGGAAAAAGGTCAAGAGAAACGGCAGGAGCCTCCAGATTTTTAATTTCTTAGTGCAGCAGCAAATTCTGCCATCACCCAGTTTTCTCCAGTGCTGAAGGACAGTTTCTACTCCCTCCACTACACGAGCGTAAAGCAAATTCCTAAGTTCTGAGTGAAAATTTTTGTGTGTATACAAGCACAGAATGACTGTTTAATGCTTACCAGAAAACCAAAAAGAAAGAAATCTCAAGAGGGCTGGCTAGCCAAAGCGAATTTTCCCCATGTTTCGTGAATAACTTTTCTCAAACTAAAAAAAAAATTAATTTTATGGCTCCAAGCTTGGCAAGCCAATAAAAAAAAAAAAAAAGACTTTAAACCTCGAGGACTTCGCAAGTTTATGACTTGAACTCCCAAGTCTGTGAATGTTTTACATTTCTATGAGTCTTAAAGGAATTCAAACCAGAACCCAATACTGAGCAAAGGAGAGTGAGCATGGAAAAACCTGTCTGCGGGCAGGAGAGAACGATGCCCGAAGACAACACAGCATAGCAGGGTGGCAGGAGACTATGTGGTCTCGAATGAAGAAGTGAAGGGAGAGAAAGCTGAAACTGTGTGAGCCATAAATCCTGCTAGAATAAAAGCACTTTCCTTCCTTTTCACCCACACTGGTTATTCCTGGTCGGTTACAAAAATTTGAGTGTGACCAAAAATCTCATCCATTTCAGATGCTATTTAAAATCCACTCATTTCTTAGATTCAAGTAATTCCTCCCCTCACGCTCTTCTGGATTTTTAGTGAGACCAAAATCATAACATCATAGTGATGTTTTATGCCTCTAAGATAATTACTAAGGAAGAACATAGTTTGCTTTGTAGGCTGCTTCACAGCCTACAAAAACCCAAACACACCAAAAAACCACAACCAAACAACTGTCATTTTCCTCCACACTTTTCAGCCATTATGGTTTCTTTCTCTTTCAAATATCTACATTATGAAATCCAGTTCTTCCCGCTTTTTCCAAAGAAGCTACACTGAAAGTATACGGATGTTTGAGTTAAAGTTCCACTCCCAAATGCTTGTCAGTTAGACAGATTTCAGGACTTAACACCACCTACAACTTTTATCCTGCTCAACTACTTCAATTAAAATCTAGGTTCTTACGCTATATTAATTACAGAATCCCCTCATATTTCTGAGGATGTGTAAAGAAAACCAGAAACCTTCAGACATTGTCAAGCAGGTGTTTTTTAATTTCCAGTTACATTTAACTTGCAGTAGGTTCAGAATTAACTCAAATCCTCTTTAATCACTATACACAAGAAAAATCATACCAGGATTACCTGAGCTGGCTGGAAGGGATGGAGACCACGGAGTCCCCTCAAAGAGAGAATATAGTGAAGTCTCCTGATGGGCAACTGAAGGGGTGACTTCTGTTTTTGTGCTGGTATTCACATTTTTCCCATATACCTCATTGAACATGCTGTTGTTTGGATATCTTTCCTAAAAAAAACAAGCAAACAAAAAAAAAAAATCAATGTAAAAGTTTAGGTATTGGATTTATTTCAAACACTGAGACTGTACAAAGGATTAACAATTATAGATCAAAATATTTTCCTTTTTAAAACTCCTTTTTCACTTCCCAGCCCCGTATTCTTTGACCATTTTATTTAACATAAAGTCCATCACATTCTGAATCAGAACAGATTTCCCCTGGCTGCACTGCAAAGCCTTCAAAAAAATCTTTAAATTCCCAATACTCATGAAAAGTGGATCAAGACCCTGCTCAGCTCTTTGGAAAAGAAGGGGTAATCCATTGCTCAGGAATAAAAACCTACACACCATAACACTTTGAGATGCACCTTTTCAGTCAACTCCATGATTCCACTTAGGGCAAGCGGCCCATGAACGTGGCAAGGTTCAGAAGTACATCAGCAGAACTATAGCTAGGATGAATTTAGTGGGAAGACAACTGAAAAAGGCAAAGATAATCTTGCTGATGCAGACCAAAATTAGGCACCTGGGTTTCTTTCAGTTTGGCCATTTGTTTGAACTAAAGGGTATCATCATATTTCTGCCACATTACTTAGTTTAACGGCAAGCTTGAATAGCAAAGGGCTGCAGACTTTGGTCCTCGCTTACCTGATTAAGAGAAAAGCCACTGAGGGACAGGAAAGACGACGACTGAGACATCAGTTCTGATGGTTTTTCTAGCAGGGACTTCTTCAGAAACCAAAAAGGGAAAAAGAACAGTTAGTGTTCCATGTAGAGCAGGTAGAAAGTATGCTATCAGAAACTGCCAAGGTGTTTTTCGTCACATTTAAAACCTTCCTTGTATTTTAGCTCCAGCACCTTAGAGCACAGGGGGAACAAACTAACAAATGCAAAAAATCAGTAGTTTCCCTACTAACTGTAATTAATATCTAACAATCAGCAATCACAACAGCTGAGAGTCTCAGGCAAATCCTACTGCCAGAACAGCTTTTCAAAGCATAAATGTAATACTCTGATACATCTAGAGGGGAGATTCCTGCCAAAAAAACCCCTATGGTTGTGTAGACTCTTGTACAAATGAGACAGGATCCTTCCCAGTGATCAGAGGACTCCTACAAACATTAGACTCTTGCATGTTGCTACTGACAGAATATTTTTGGGGTTTGAGAGCATCCCTGCTGTATAGACATTATTAGACAGTAAGAGCAGCCAAGTGCTGTGATTTTTTAATTGGGTTAAACACTCCAAGTTTCATTTAGTGCTCTCACTTATTCATTATAAGTGACTGCAGAGAGGAAGAAAAAAAAAGTGTTTGTAACAGATGTTCCAGAACTCCCCTGAGGTTCCATGTTAAGATTTTATGGATCATGACCTTTTCCATCATCTACACCGCCCCCTCTCATACAGCTGTTATTTCCAGCATAATCTTTCTTAGCTTTGTCTTTGGTTCTTACTATGATTAAGCAGTAAAAAAACAGTCTCTCTGAAACAAGCCTATCTAGGGAAGAAATAGGACCAGCTATCATCGATACAGAAACCAAAGAAAAACTATAAAGCTCAGCTGGTGGACAACAAACACCACCAAATTTAGGATCAGCATGACCAAGCCATAGAATTAGTGAAGTCGTAAGTAAAACTGCGTGTGATCCAAAATGACAGCTGTAGTCTTGTTCCAAATAAAAGCCCTCTTGCACTCATACCGGCTCAGCATGTCGGATGTTTTTGAATTTATTGTTCAAGCAACAAAAAACTGAAGTAGCGTCCCTCTCTCTTTAATATGGTCTCAATATCTGGAATATCTTTGCTTTTATCCTGTAAACTTAAGACAGACTCATTTTCTTGGCAAGCAGCTCCTCTCTTGTTAGATTTTCAAAGTGACAGTTCATTACTTTGAAAGCACGTTTTAAAAGGCAGACAAAATTCACACTCTGCATATCCACACAGCTTCCACAGAGAAGAATCTCCTTCCATTTGTCAGCAGACAACAACAGTAGAAGCTTCAAAGGAAGCTGCTGAAGAAGCAGCTGTTGGTTTCTTAGCAAAGGTACCTAATGAGACAGAAATGGGTGTCTATTTTGCTACTGGCTCCTTGGGATGGCATGTAAAGTAATTGAGGAATAGACTTAATCAGAGATTTCGAGTAGAGTCACAAATAACTCTTCTTTGTTCCTGCTACTAATCTGAAGTAGTAGTATTTAATGAACATGCTTGTAGCTATACTAGAAAGGCATACTGCATTTTCAGAGGCTATTTACAAATTCAGCAGCTCTAAGACCCTCCAGCTAGTGAACTAGGAAGGTTTTAATACATAAATGTAGCGGGGGGGAAAACTTAGTCTGTCAAAAGTGACTGTATTTCTAAAGGAGTTACTGATTATATAGCCAGTTGCTTGCAATTTTCTTCCAAAGTCACCTTGCTCTTTTACAACCTCTTCTGCATTTAGTGGGGCATCTTCCTTCTGCCTTTATGGAATTTTTATATACAGATTATAATAAACCACCTTTGTTCTGATAACTTCCCACAGCTGAATCTGTGCTCCCCCTTTATCCTTATTACTAAGCCCATACAACTGCAGAAGAGCAAGGGCATTAAATGATGCATCAGCGTCTCTCCTGTGCACTGTACTTACAAAAAAGCCCCACTGTTACTCTGATTTCTGAACAAAGTAACAGGCCTGGGTTTTTGGCCCGACAGCTATACCGAGGGCCTTCAGCTGGTCTGAGCTCTCACATGAAGACTAGCTCAAGGGCGAGGCAGGGAAGGGGACAGAAGGGTTGAGGGAGAGAAAGGAATTTCACATTTCTTATAAATTTCAGAAGAAAGAGATGCCAGTTAAGAGTGAGAAGCAGCAGTATTACATCAAATACATACAAAGAGGCTTCGTCCAGGAAGAGAGGCGAGAGGCCCCAGCAGAGCTGGGTAAAGATCAGGAGGATTAGAAAAAATCAGCTCTTCCTCCTCCTCCAAGGCAGCCAGACTCTTTAACAGGTCCGGAGGAAGCAGAGGGGAGCTCTTGGGGTCCTAGTGACAGAAATGAGCACAGTGAGACAACAGAAGGCAGAAAGGGGAACAGCAAGAGACGGTAAGGAGAGGCTAAGCCACAGCAGGATGAGAGAAAATAGCAAGAGAAAGGCAGAAGGCAGCATGCAGAAGCGCGAGGTGAGAAAGCGGTGCAGCAGAAGCGTGTTGAGGTACGCAGAGAGAAAATGCTGAGCAGAAAACGTAATTAGCCACATGGCCTAACGCCTACTGGGAGGAGCGCCGCACCGTCAAAATGATGGGCGGCGGGTTTTAATCAGTGGAGCACGTGCTTCCCATCGCATCCATGCCAAACACTGAACCTGTTTTCACATTAAAGGACAGAGAACATGAAATCTTACAGTTATTCTTCTATAGCTGAGCTCTGGGTAATTTAGGTTTCAAGTAAAATTATTTTTGCATTTTAGTTCCTCCTCTGCTTTTGGAGTTTAAATCCCATGAGACCTATTTCCACTGCTAATGGCTGCTACATCAACGTACAAGCTGACCAGACCACTGGAACCAAAAAACCCTGCAAAGTGCTGGTCAAACTTGACATCTCGAATTTTGTGAGTGATGCTTACAACATAAGCATCACTGGCACAGCTTCTGTCCGTACTGCACTGCGCTCACAACAAGGCAAGGTTTCCCTCTTAGGGATAAGAATAAGGCTTTGACCCACTCTCCATCTAAAAACCACAACCTGACATGAGGGTAGAGGCAGTCTCCTGTATATTGTCTGGCTCTTCTCTCTGAAGAATAAGCCAAGTGATCTCAGCTGACCTTCTGAAAGTCCTGAGTGCATTTACAGAGGCATATCTGACCAAAGGTTTAAGAGAGGCCTCTGTTTAAGTTTCCGTATAAACATCACCAAAGGCACTGGCAGACAACTCCAGGACTGTTAATAAATAGCAAAGATTGCAGGTTTTATAAACAGCAATATGAAGCACAACTGCATGAGCAGAAGCAAAGTATTCCATTAGTGCAAGCAAGAGCTAAGAAAATCATTCAGCACTCTCACTGTGTGGTGGGATTTGCAGGAAAAAACAAACAAAAAAGAATCCAAGACAAGACTGCTCCTACCATCCTCGATTTCCAGCCTCAGTTTGACTACTGCAACCTCAGCCACTAACCACACTCAAAACTCTAAACTGGTGTTAAGAGTTCATCTACGGGGTAATAATTCAACTGCAATTATTTGGATGGCTTTCATGGTTTTCATCAGTTGCCAGACAAGAATTTTCCCCGAAACTATCAGCTGCCATGTTTCTTGACCTGACAGACACCACGCAGAGATCAGTATCACATCCTCACTGAGTGAGACTTACACCTACTTGAAACCAAATCTTCAAGAGACAGATCCCACACACAACCAATCAACTAAAGTGGCAAATCCAGCACTGTTTGCTGGAATCCCATTTACCAATGTCCAGGTCCCTATCAAATAGGCTCATGTGGACCTGC